>NW_022060254.1:6449648-6700876 GCF_007364275.1 Archocentrus centrarchus | reverse complement strand
TTCTGAACTGTTCATGCTATGCTGGAGCGGAGCCTCAATTCTGTAGCTTATCTCCCCTCAGAGATCGAGGCTTTCATCAACGGACAGCCATGTCCCGTAAGTGTAGTGCATTGTATATGGCAGGCTAGACCCTCCTATTTTGATTGACACCTCATTCGGCCAATCATGTAACTGGCTGCACCAAAATCAACCAAAAAGCTTTCTTAATATGATTGGCCGAATGAAGTGTCAATCAAAATGGGAGGGTCTAGCCTTCCATATAAAAATCACGAAACACTGTACAGGACACGGCCAGTAATCTCAGAGATCTCGGATGTTGTTCCAGGAATCTGCTGGAGCCACTCTCCCAGTTTGGGGGTCACTGCCCCAAGTGTTCCGATTACCACTGTTACCTTCATCTTCCACATCCTTTCCAGCTCCTCCCTGAGTCCTTGGTATTTGTCAAGCTTCTCATGTTCCCTCTTCTTGATGTTCCTGTCACTTGGTATTACAACGGTTATCACCACAACCTTCTTCCTTTGTTTGTCCACCACTACAATGTCCGGTTGGTTAGCCACCACAAGTTTGCCTGTCTGTATCTGAAAGTCCCACAAGATCTTAGCTCTGTTGTTCTCAGCCACCCTTGGGGGCGTGTCCCATTTTGACCTCGGGACTTCCAGGTCATACTCGGCACAGATGTTCCTGTATACTATGCCGGCCACTTGGTTATGGCGTTCCACGTATGCCCTGCCTGCTACCATCTTGCACCCTGCTGTTATGTGATAGATCGTCTCAGGAGCATCTCTGCACAGTCTGGGGTCCTGCCTGCTGTGGTACACCCAGCCTCTATCGATCTTGTTCTCAGAGCTGTGCTGCCATGATTAGTGCCTCTGTGCTGTCTATCAGTCCAGTCTTGTCCGGCCATTGGTAGGATTTCTCTATATCAGCCACTTCTTCTATCTGCCGGTGGTACATTGCCGTGCAGAGGCCTGTCCTTCCATGATGGTTCCTGTTCTTCGTCCTCTTCTTTCTCGGGCCATCTTCCTGATGTATTCATGGATCTTGTTGTTTCATCTAGGACAGTGGTTCTGACACTCACTAGTCCTCGGCCACCTTCCTTCCGCTTAGCATACAGTCTCAGGGTGCTGGATTTGGGGTGAAAGCCTCCATGCATGGTAAGGAGCTTTCTTGTCTTAACATCAGTGGGCTTCTATCTCCTCCTTTGGCCAGCTTATTATCCCAGCAGGGTATCTGACAACTGGCAGGGCGTAGGTGTTGATAGCCCAGATCTTGTTCTTCCATTCAGCTGACTCTTGAGGACTTGCCTTATTCTCTGCAGGGTACTTGGAGGTTGCAGCTTTCCTAGCGCCTCTTCATGGTTCCCATTTGCCTGTGGGATTCCAAGGTACTTGTAGCTGTCCTTAATGTCTGCAATGTTGCCTTCTGGTAGTGTAATCCCCTCAGTTCTGACTGCTTTTCCTCTCTTAGTTACCATCCGACTACACTTTTCCAGTCCGAATGACATTCCAATATCATTGCTGTACAGTGACGTGCGGTGAGGGTCGTGACTGGTGAGGCACTGACGTCATCACATCAGATTTACAAACATATAGCTTATTCACCATTTGATTGGCAACAGTTGTTTTGTTTAACATTAACATAGTCTGAAGCAAACCTTTTAGCTCCGGTGTTGGTCTTCCTTTAATTATTATCTTCTGCTTCGATTGAAAGTCCAGTTTAGAAAATTCTTTCAGTTGAGTTATGTAATCTTCCATGTTGAACATAAGGCCAAGCAACAGGAAAAACTAACTGGCCTTGCTAACTGTTTATGGTAGCTTGCCGCAGAGGAGTCGTAGAGTCCCTGGGATCACCAGCGCCCCCTACCATGAGGCACGAGAACTGCGTGCCTCACCTAGTGTCTCTTCGCAGCAGTTTCATGATCGCTCAACACAAGAATGCATTACACACACATACAGTTGTTAATGAAAAAAACAACAAAAAAAACTGTGCATTATATACACCAGCTAAAATATAGAAATTTAGTTCATATAGTAAAAGTGTTAGAACATTTTAATAGCCACATGCAAAGGGAAAGTAATCCGGTCTCACTGCATAGCATGCAGCACAGTTAGTAGTCATTGGCAATGACTATACTGAGCCGCACCACGGATTGCGCAATCCGTGGTGCGGCTCGCCGGGCTGGTGCCTCACCGTTCGTCTCTTAGTATTTGACCGGCAAATGCAAAAATTCAGCGATTTTGAAAAAACTAATCTAAAAATGGTGTAGTTAAATGGAAAAGAACTTTAAAATACAAATCACTGAATGAATATAACCATTTAATTTATTTTTTTAATTTTATATTTCCACGATGACAGGTGAGGCCGTGCCTCACCTGCCTCCCCTGACTGCACGTCACTGTTGCTGTAGATCCTGGTGGTGTGGGTCAGTGAATCGACATCTCTTTCACTCTTAGCATACAGCTTGATGTCATCCATGTACAGAAGGTGGCAGATGTTTGCTCCATTCCGTAGTCGGTATCCGTAGCCAGTCTTGTTGATGATCTGGCTGAGGGGATTCAGCCCTATGCAGAACAGCAGTGGGGACAGGGCTGAATCCCC
Source organism: Archocentrus centrarchus (assembly GCF_007364275.1). Classification (NCBI taxonomy): domain Eukaryota; kingdom Metazoa; phylum Chordata; class Actinopteri; order Cichliformes; family Cichlidae; genus Archocentrus; species Archocentrus centrarchus. The sequence continues at coordinate 6,698,278 of NW_022060254.1, read as the reverse complement.
TATAAATCCCACACTTGATGTTGACTTGTGCAATGGGCTTGGAGTTGGCCTCTAATGTTGTTCTCCACGTACCCACTGAGTTCTTGATGAAGGCTCTTAGGGTCCTGTTGATCTTATACAGTTCTACGCATTCCAGGCGGTGCACAGGTTGGTCAGTCTGGTCTTACCGTCTCGAGTGACTGCTCTGTCTACTAGTAGCTGATGTTTTGCTCCCCTGGTCTGTCTGCCTAGTAGGTGTAAATCATATCAGGGCCTGGTGCTGTCCAGCTCTTCATGTGTGAGACCCTGTCCTGGATGTCTGCCACTGTGATGGTTACTGGGGCCTTTTCAGGGAGGTTGCTGTGGTCTGCTCTTAGATCCACTAGCCACTGAGCATTGGTGTTGTGTGATGCAACCTTCTCCCAAATGCTCTTCCAGTATTGCTCCGTCTCCAGCTTTGGTGGGGGTGCTGTTCTCGTATTGTTCCTCTGCCACTGAGAATATACCTTGGATGGTTCGGTGGAGAACATCTGGTTTATTTTCCTGGCTTCTATCTCTCTGGTATACCTTTTCAGGTGGCTAGCCAAGGCTGTGAGTCTTTGCTTGGCAGTCTCTAAGGTCTCAGGTATGGACAGCCTGTTATACTTCTTAGGCACTGCTTTCTTCTTCATCCCACCCTTCTGCAACTCTGAGAGCTGGCTAACTTCCCTCCGTGCTGCCTTGATCTTAGCCTCCAATCGTCATTTCCATGGAGGGTGCTGCTCCTTAGTGCTGTTCATGTTATAGCCAAGCATGTCAAGGATCACTGCTGCTGCGGTAAACATCAACTGGCTTGGTACCCAATCTCACAGTATGGGATGATGAAATCTCCCCCCGACCTGTCGTCCTGGCTCCCCCTTGCCGTAGCATTTGTGTTGTACCTCATCAATCTCTAGCTGCAATAGTAGTTTCTGTCATGGTCCTGGGCCGTCTGCCCAGCGTTTTGTGTTTAGTTTTATTTTCCCTGAGTTTTGTTATTTCCCAGTTTGGTTTGATACTCTTGTTCCCTTTGCCCCTGTCTCCCCTGCGTCCATGGTCTTGTCTGTTTTGTCATTTTGTCTTGACCCTGACCTCCTGTGTTTTCATGTTGAGTTTTATTCCTAGTGTTGTGACTTGTCTGCGTCTCTGTCCCGTGTCTGTGTGCCAGTTCCCCGTATGTAGTCTGCAGAGGTGGCAAAAGTACTGACATTCTGTACTTAAGTAGAAGTACAAGTACTTATGTTAAAAAATACTTTAGTAAAAGTCGAAGTACTGGTTCAACTTCTCTACTTAAGTAAAAGTAAAAAAGTACAGGCTCTGAAATGTACTCAAAGTAAGAAAGTAAAAGTAGTTCTTTGGAGGACGTTTCTACCTGCTATTTTTGTGTAAAACTAACTGAACCTCATTATATATTATTACAATAATATAAAATAAAATTACATGAGAATGCAAACATTATTCCAATCTAAATTTTAATCCTAATGAATGCACTCAGCTTGAATCTGTTATGTAGGACACAAACTGTTAAAGGGAATTTAAACACAGCTCTATTCTCCATGTCCTCCATAGTAGAGGGTGACTGTGCCTCCACCTAAACACAAACATGAGGATACTCAGTGGGATTCAGAAGGTGGAGGAACCCTAAGATCAGCTGTAGTGGCTCTGCATGGGGAGAAGAATCACAACTTTCTATTGTGAGCTCCAGTAAATGATGTTGGTGTGCAGGCTGTGATCAGCTGACCTGCTGCTGCTGCTCTGAGGTTTACTGCTCTGTGTGGATGAACTGAATTCACAAAGATGTAACCCAGTATTTCACAGCTATCTGAGCTGATCTCCATCCCCTACACTGACAGCATACAGGCTGTAGAAATGTTGGATTCAGTGAATGAATCTCAGCATCAGCAGCTTTGATTCAAACTTATCTCTGCTGCACTGATGTAACCTGTAACTCTGACCATGAACACAAACACTGTGCTCCAGTCCAACACAGAGCTTTACTGTAAATACAGTACAACAAGCTAACCTATTTATTACACACTAAACTGCAGTATTTTCATAGAATCTTTGAATTACACAAAGTCAGCATACTTCAGTTTATTTTCCAGTCCTTACCTTTAATTCTAACCTCTCTTCTTCCTCTCCTGTCCTCTTTCTCCATCTCTGAGTGAACTTCTCTCTCTTTGCTCTCCCTGAAATACAGCAGCTCTTCTTTTAGCTAGCAGACACACTGTGTGACAAACTGCACACACTTTGTGTGTTTGCTGATATTTGTTGAGCATTTAGAAACGTTGCATTTACCTGCCACATGTTTCTCCCTTCATGCTCGCGCCTCTTCAGTAGCGCTAGCTAAGCTGTTTATGTGCCGCAGCGCAACTTACGGACTCGGTCCGGCCCGATTATAGCGCTATAAATGATACATTAATTATATGGGTTTGCGTATTTAATCCCTTTGTACGAGATAAGCCCCGATGATGGAGGATACGCCAGTACGATTGTCTCTTATGTGTTATTATTCCTCCGTTTAGGCTCAGATCGTTTGATGTTTGACGGCGCACTGACCGGAAATGCAAACTTCTCTCTGACGTGTTAAAAAGTAACGAGTCTGTTTGAAAATGTAAGAAGTAGAAAGTACAGATACTTGTGTAAAAATGTACAGAGTAAAAGTAAAAAGTAGTCAGAAAAATAAATACTTAAGTAAAGTACAGATACCTGAAAAATCTACTTAAGTACAGTAACGAAGTATTTGTACTTCGTTACTTCCCACCTCTGGTAGTCTGCAGGTGAAGTCTCATTTGCTTCACCTGCTGTGCCCTGCTGTTTCCTCTTGCTCTGATTACCTATTGTGTATTTAAGCCCTCAGTTTTCATCTGTCCTTTGTTGCGTTGTCTTCAGTGCTCCCTCGCTGTGTGTTTCTCTGTACTTTTGTATTTAGTTTGGCACCTGTCCACCCCAGTGTAGCTTTCTTATTTTGTCAGTATTCAATAAACACCCTTTCAGTTCAGTGTTGGCTCCTGAGTCCTGCATTTTGGGGTCTACCCGCTCCAGCCACACAGCACCATGACAGTTTCTTCCTTCATATGTTGGAACACTGAGCCACAAGTTGTTTCGCCGTCAGTTTGGATGTTGGGTTTCGAAGAATCCATAGGTCCCACATCCTCTTCATGTAATCCCTCTCGCTGGGATTACATGTATAGTAGCATTCCAACAGTTCCCGGTTCTCATCTCGTGTCAACTTATGCCGTAACTTTCTGGTTCCAGTAGCCAACTTATCGTCAGAATGCCCTGGTTCCTCAACACCCGATGCGGACCTTGTTAATCCGGGTGACATCCGGTATGGCTTCAATCATGTATATCTCACTCATATTCCGAGGTAGACTTGGTTAGCATGGGGGTCTAGCGTGGGGACCCTTACTGGAAGTACGCCCTGGACGGGATTCAAACCCCCGACCACCTGCTCCAAAAACCGTAATGTATATATATATATATATATATATATATATATATATATATATATATATATATATATATATATATATATATATAATATATATATGTTTTCATCATAGTACTGGCAAGAATTTCAAACTACTTTCACCGCTGAAGTTAACTCTGAAAGATCAACTGGAGCGAAAGAGTCTAAACAAATACCAGCAGTGCTGAAAGCAGCCGAACATGAAGATAAATGTTTGAGATGGTTATGAATAATTTTTTCTCTAATGTCTAAAATGTTATTTGTAAAGAAATCCATGAAGTCACTACTAGTTAAAGTGAAAGGAATCTTTGTCAGCCTGGCTATAGTGCTGAAAACAAACCTGGGGTTGTTCTTATTTTCTTCAATTAATGATGAGTAGTTAGATGTCCTAGCTTTACGGAGGGCTTTTTTTATAGAGCAACAAACTCTTTTTCCAGGCTAAATAAGCATCTTCTAATTTAGTGAGACGCCATTCCCTCTCCAGCTTTCGGGTTATCTGCTTTAAGCTGTGTGTTTGTGAATTATACCACGAAGTCAGGCACTTCTGATTTGAAGCTTTCCTTTTCAGAGGAGCCACAGTTTCCAAAGTTGTATGCTGTAAGGATGTAAAAATATTGATGGAGATACATCTCAATGGGACAAGATCCAGAGTATTATTAAAGTGGTGGGTGGGCTCCTTTACATTTTGAGAGAAACCAATTGAATCTAACAATAGATGAAATGCAGTGTTGAGGCTGTCATTCTCAGCATCTACATGGATGTTAAAATCACCCACTATAATTATTTTATCTGAACTGAGCACTAAATCAGATAAAAAGTCTGAGAAATCAGACAGAAACTCTGAGTAAGGACCAGGTGGACGATAGATAATAACAAATAAAACAGGTTTTTGAGTTTCCCAATTAGGATGGACAAGACTAAGAGTCAGGCTTTCAAAAGAATTAAAACTTTGTCTGGGTCTTAAACTAAGCATTCTGACAGTTAGTATTAATCTTTTTGGAGAGCCCCCTTTACTGATGTGTGGTTCCTGTAATGTAGGAGGTCAGAGGGCAGACTCTGTGGGGTTTAGTGGTAACGGCTGTGAAGAACCTGCAGTGAAGTGTTTGAGAGTGAAGTGGAACATCTGCCTCTGCTGTGAGTCTCCTTCATGTTACTTCACATCTGCTTGATCACTTTCTCTGAAACCTCTCATTCCTCCATATTTGATTGATCTGTGGGAACAGGAACCAATAATGTATTCTGAATGTCTCTTTGGTCATGTGATGATTTTATCTCTTATCAGTTTGTTCTTCAGTTTCAGGCCTGTTTCTGCTGACTGCTGCAGGTGAGCTGATGTTTTTACACCTGTGTGACCTCATGATGACCTCTGACCTTAGAATAGAATAGTTTTACATGTAACATATAATGAAATTACAGGTGCTTCTCCCAGTGTTCAGCAAATATAAATATTAAAGCATATAGAAAGTAGATTAGAATAAGATAGAATAAAACATTTTGTATAACAACTGTTTAAATTGCATTTACTCAGTTAAAGATAAATTTCACAGTAAACAAATACACTTCTGAAGGAATACCAGTATAAATATATGTGTATGATATGGGTATAGATATGTTTTGGATATTAGCAACAGTAGCAGCAGTTCGATAGATATTCTGCACAGAGTCAGGGGCATAGAATCAGGTAGAGACACGTAATCACCGATATTTCTGATTGAACCCTGTGCTCTGCACTCCACCCCCAGACCTGGATTCAGCCCACACCCCTATCAATGTTAATAGCAAACCGTGACCCTTGCACAGAGTTATAAATGTAGCACAGATAGAAAAAGTCAGCCTATTTACTTGGCCTAGTCAGATCATGTGCAACATATTTATTTTTCCAGAAACTGTGGAAATGAAGAAAGAATTTTATTGTCGGAGCACTCTATGTAAAATCTGCCATTACAACTGACTAGCCTTCTTCTGGGTGTCAGCTGCTAATGCGTTAGGCACCAAGCACCCCCTGCTGGCAGAACTATGTATCAAACTCAAAACACACATTCAGATGATTTGATGATAAAATAGACTAACACAGTAGTTGTACCAAACACGTGTCCTTTTTGTAGAGTAAAAATTAATAGGGGGCATCTATTTCTTTACCTCCATCTACATCAAGGTGCCACACTCTCCCCGACAAAATTAACTGTGTCCTGACGTTTCTGTTCAAATCACAAAGTCAATAATGTGTTTAACACACTTCAACAGACCAGGGTCTCCAAAAGGCCCTTGTCTCGGTAGTCTGAGTTTTAATTACCTTACAGTCTCTTTGAACAAAAGTCGGCTGACCTAAAGTGACATAACTCAGTATCATTGGCTGCTGTCGTGACTGTTGACCAGCTGGAACATCTTTCTCATACTCACCACTACCCAGCCTTTCGAGGTCAGGTTCAGGGACTCCGATCTGCACAGATGCATCCTTGTCACTCTGCGGTGGCAACTCCTCTGCCTCCTGATGACTTTGTTGAGGCTGGAAGGGTTCCACCAAGGGGCTGCGTGATCTTCCTGGAACAGGTCTGAGGTACCTCTGATAGGTACCACTGTAGTTGTCATTGTTGGTCTCACTGTTCTCTGGCTGCTGCTATGTTCCATGTGCTGGTCATGACCTTCTCTGTGTGACATTCTGAGAGTCTCTCTGCAGATGAGCAGTCTTCACTGGCACGGTTTCAAGGGGTAGGAAGTCATAGCGGAGTAGGAGGTTCCTGTTCACTACCTTATCCCTGTCACAGCTGCAACAGGCAAGGCATGGAGGACCCCAATGCAGGACACCAGGCGACAGCTGTAAATACTTAAATTCAAATAGCTGGTCAGGAGCCAGCTGAACAAGGAAACTTGAAACTTGAAATACAAAGGTATTACAGCAGGAAACATCAGCCTAGATGTTAAATTGACGAGGACTCAAACCAAGAACTACACAACACTGAGACTATAAATACACAGCAGGGTAATTAGGGAACAAGCAACAGATGAGGGCACAGCTGAAACTAATTACACAGATGAAAAAGGGAAGTAAAACTAAACACAAAGCACAAGGGGAAAGAACTGTCAAAGTAAAACAGGAAACTAGATGAAAACAGAAATCCAGATTTGACACACGGGAGGGATAACAAACAGTCACAGGATCACGAGAACACAGGGAAATCAGAAATGCAAATAAACTAAACCATAAGCAGACCCAAGAACAACCTGAAACGCGAAACAAAACAGGACTACACAAAAAGAAACTCAAAACACTGGGCCACTGGCCCAGGACCATGACAATCACATCCTTTACCATTTTCCAGACTGACCTGGTACACAGGGCTGTCATCAGCTTTACTCTCCTTCACTTTGTAGACGTGGTTCTCCCAGTAGGACTGGATCTTCCCAGGGCCCCCCCTGAAAGTGAGGTTCCATTGGAGCATTGTGTCACCGGGTTGGCGATCTCTCCCTTGAACTTTCTTGTCATAATTGGCTTTTCCTCAACCTGCCTCCTTGTTAGCAGTCCTAGCAGCAATTGCATAGAATTCTCTTCTTCCAGCAATCAACATACTCATCATAATCTACATGGGCTTCATCCTTCTTCAGATTAAACAGCAGATCAATAGGGAAGCATGGGGAACATCCGAAAATGAGGCGATAGGGTGCATAACCTACTGACTAGCTCTTTCCACAATTGTACACATGAGCAACTTTAGCCAGCTACTGTTTCCAATCATCTTTCTCCTTTTCCTCCAGAGTATGTAGCATAGACAATAGAGTTCGGTTGAATCTTTCCACCTGACCATTACCCTGTGGATGGTAGGGTGTCGTATGTGAGCCCTGGATGCCTAACAGGTCCTTTAACCATTATATAAGCTTGTTGTCAAATCTTTGCCCAAGTTGTGATGCAATTTGGTTGGGAAACCAAACTTGAGCACAAAGTTGTTGAAGAGTTTGTCGGTGACCGTTCTAGCTGCTTGTTCTTTGTAGCATAGACCTGGGCAAACCTCATGAAGCAATCCATGATGACCAAAATGTACTCATAGCCATGCTTGCACTTTTTCCAAAGTGGAGGAATTCTATAGACACAAGCAGGAATGGGTAGGTAGTCTGGATTGATGTCAGAGGTGTGCTTGGCTTCTTCTTCTTGAGGCATTCACATTCTTCTGTGACAAAGAGTTCATCTGAGGGCAGTAGTACGTTTCTTGAATGAGGTCTAATTACCTTTCCACTCCTAGGTGGCCCATTTCTTTGTGCAGTTCCTTAAAGACCAGTGGACAATAAGGTTTGGAGATCAGCAGCCGCTCTAGATGAGCAGAACTGCAGCGCAGGACACCACCCCAGTCTACCTGAAGTTTTAACCATTGCTTAAGTAGTGCAGCTACAGCAGGCGGTCCTGCCTTTACCTCAGTTCTCCTCAGCCTTTTGTTCTGGGACTTGTACTAGGGAACTCTTGCCAGGACTTCATTTTCCTCTGTTCTGTTCTGGAGTAAAAGGCTGATTACTGTTATGGTCTTTTACCAACTCAAGAGTACTGGCCTGGATCACTCCAATGCCTTGGCAAGGGTCATTCTGTTCTAGTGCCACCACTTCTATGGATGCACTTAGTACTTCTTGACTGACCTCCACCATAAAGCGACTCACGTAGTTGTGTATGTCCAGCGGAATCCGTGACAGCCCATCTGCATCTGTGTTGCTCTTGCCTGGATGATACCATATGGTGAAGTGATAATCAGCCAGCTCTGCAACCCATCTGCAGCCCATGGCATTGAGTTTTGCAGTAGTGAGCACATATATCAGTGGGTTGTTGTCAGTATATACCACGAAAGATGGGGCATGGTATAAGTATTCCCGGAAGTGTTCACAAATGGCCCACTTCAAATGCTCTAATTGGCGAGAGAGCAGGCGCTGCTTTTTCTCAGCTGAACTTAGGACGTTGGAGCCATAGCCTATCACTCTCATCTTCCCTTGCTATTGCTGGTATAGCACAATGCCCAAACCAACTTGTGAAGCAGCGCAGTGTAAAATGAAAGGCTGGGTGATATAAGGCTACCTGAGCACAGGAGGCCTTGTAAGGGCATCTACAAGCTGATCCAATACTTCCTGGTGGGAGCTGATCCACTGAATAAGTGGGCGTGACAGTAATTTCCATTAGAACCTACTGGGTGCGGGTCGACTCAACTTGGCACAACTTGCCATGGTTTTGTTTTGCTTCTGTGGCGACAGCCCAGGATTGGATGGTATAATTGCTGGTGGAGTAGTGAGGTAAGTAAATAAGAGAACCAGAATAATTGTAGAGGCAGTACAGGAGGGGGCTCAGCACACAGCCCTGTGGGGAGCCAGTGCTCAGTGTGTGGGTGGAGGAGAGATGGGGGCCAAGTCTCACAGTCTGGGGCCGGTTGGTGTGAGAGGGGGGGAGGCCCTGGGCTGAGCTGTAATCCACAAAGAGCATGCGAGCGTAGCTCTGCTACTGCTCCAAATGGCAGATGGGTGGTCCTGAGGTGTCTCAAAGCGAGCAAAGAAACAGTTAAGTTCCTCTGCTAGTGACAAACTCAGGTCTCCTGCAGTCACAAACCTAACAATTTACTCTTTAGCTTGATGTGTCCAACACTCCTGGGCATTTATGGTCTATCATTACTAGTTTCTATCATTTAAGTGTTGTTCACAACCATCTCACCCAAAGAAATAAAGAAAGAATTTTATTGTCGGAGCGCACTTGGTGTAACGTCTGCCATTACAACTGACTAGCCTTATTCTGGGTGTCAGCTGCTAATGTGTTAGGCACCCGAGTACCCCCTGCTGGTAGAACTATGCATCAAACTCAAAACTCACATTTAGACGATTTGATAGTAAAAAAGACTAATACAATAGTTGTACCAATTATATGTGTTCTTGTTGTAGTGTAAAAATTAAATGGGGGCATCCATATCTCTACCTACATCGACATCAAGGTGCCACATAAAGATGAGTATTGCACAGAGTTGTAACCATGGAGATGGTATTGCTCATGATGGAGACACTGACAGAGTAAATGCCCAGGTCAGAGGTCATTTAGTGCTCTAATGGCTCAAGATTAGAAACTGTTTCTTAGCCCAAATGTGCACACTGGTGATGTGCTGGGTGGGAGGGATCATTGAGAGGCCTTCAGTGACCTCTGCCCTTCAGTGACCTCTGTCCTCCTGTTGCAGGTGTGTGTGTGCTGCTGCTGTCTGCTCTGACAGGTGAGTTGATGGAAGGTGGAAAACCATGTGACACCTGAAGAGTTTGTTCTGTTAGCTAATGCTGATCTGTTTCAGTCTGAAAGGGCGGTGTTACGATGGTGTAGTGGTTGCATTGTTTCCTTGTTTGATCCCCGGCTGGTTCTTTGTGTGCTTTCATGTTCTCCTTGTCTGTGTGGGTTCTCTCCAGTTTCTTCCACACCCTCCCTCAGTCCAAAAACCTTCAAATTAGGTTAACTGGTGACTCTAAATTACCTGTGAATATAAAGAACTGGACATGTGCAGCTTGTAGTTTAAAGGATGGTCACTTTAAACTACAAGTGAAGTAAAGCAGCCGGTCACTGGCTGGTTATTCACATCACTTCCTGTTGGCTCTTCATTGCTCTCCAATCTTGTTTCAGCTCCTTCAGTTTTTCTCTACATCACTTCAGTGTGATGTTGATGAACTGAGGAAACTGCTGTGTTTGACTGAAACGACAGATTCAGGAAATGCTCAGTCTGTAATTCAGGACCTTTAACAGAACCGGATCAAATGCTGCTGATTACACTTATCAAACAGTTATATTTAACATAAAGGAAAACTGAATTCATGCTGAATATAACCAGCAGCTACCAAACAGTTTTTAAGGTAGAAAGTGTTCTAGCATGTTGTTCAGGTCATTGTGAATAAGTCAGTCCACCTTAAATATCATTATTGCATCTCTGACCACGGAGTTTGTTAAAATAAACTTTAGTTATGACTGAATTTTTGCCGGATGATAGCGAAGCGAGGTCTGAAGAAGCGGTGTCACAAAAGATGGTGATGGTGGAGAATTTCCCTAGTCGCTAAGCTAACGTACCTGCTAACGTGCTAATTTCCTTGTTCCACCATGTGAATTGATCTGATTTACAACATTTGTTCCACGTGACTTTTCTCTCAGGTCATCCGTGCCCCCACCTGTCTTGACCCGGCACCCCGCCACTGGTTCATGATTTCTGACACAGTTCTCATTAATTCATATTATTGTATCGTAAAGTTTCTTCATTGATGAGCTGGTTTCTCCCCTCAGTTTCCCAGCATGCCTCAGTGGTGGAGGTGTATGAAGGGGAGGAGTCTGTCCTGCTGCTCTGTCAGGTTCCAGTGTTCTCTGATTCAGCAGTGGTGTGGGACCACAGTGACTCGAAGCCCTCAACAGTCCACGTGCGTCTGCAGAGCGGCGATGATCTTAGAAACCAAAGCCAGCGTTACACCAACCGAACATCAATGAGAGCTGACGCTCTGCAGACTGGAGACCTCAGCCTCACTCTGAGGAACCCTACAGGCTCTGACAGTGGAACCTACACCTGCACTGTCCACAGCCATGGACAGGATATGAGCCGCAAAGATATCCTGCTGCAGGTCAAAGGTCAGTGCTTCAGGTTCGTCCCTCATGCCACCATAGTACTGACTCAGTCAGAGAAATCTTCATTTTGTCCAACACAGTATGTCAGAAACACCAGGATGTTCAGCTGCATCCAGTCAGAACAGCTGCAGAACACACTGAAAGAGATCAGGAACACAGAGTTCTCCTCCTGACTCCTCCTCCTCTGTGTTTGCTCCTCCTGCAGGTGCACTTTCTCCTCCTGTGCTCAGGTTATTCTGCCATCTAGTGGTATTTTTCCTATACTGCATTTCTACTGGTCTGCTGCTGTCCATCTGCTGGAGCAGGAAGACACCAAACAGATCAGCCACCTCCATGGAGATGACCCATCAAGGTGGAGAAAGTCAGGAATTGGGTGACGAGTATGATGACATCACTGCAGATGTCACCACTGAGCATGCCTTCTGAGTACCTGGTTAGGTTTAGGCAGAGTTACTGAGTAAGAGTTTGATGAGCAGGACCTTCACGTGGTTCATGCAGATTTAAGAAAGTTCCTGATAGTTCCTGAACTGGCAGCTGGAATGTGTGAATACAGAGAGACACAGCTCTGATTTTTGAATGATTACTAATCAATAAATGCTTTGATCTCCAACAGTGTTGATACCACAGTCATTGTATGTAGTTTGTATCTTTGTTCATCAGTGAAATACTGAAGGATCAGTGTTAGCTGCAGCATTACCGCCTTTCTTGATGTATTTGAAGCTCGTCATCATCAGCATGCTGCTGATTTTCATGTTTTATTCTTTTAAGATTGTCTGTCAATCAAAATCAGTCACAGCTTAAAATGAATTGTTGTATTTTGATGGAACAGAATAAATGAATCATTTTATACCTGCCAGTTTGTCTTGGCTTCATTTAGAAACAACAGTCTGAGTTATGGATTAAAACAACAACAAACGCATAAATTAATCATATTAATATAACTAAACATTAAAAATTAGAAGTCTGAAGCTCTCAGGGAGATCAGGGTCAGGGAGCTGTCTCACTGCAGAGTCTTCAGGCTGAATCAGAATCAGAAAAGCTTTACTGTCATTATATGTCACATATAATGAAATTGCAGGTGCAGAGGAGGGGGTCTATGCATTTATGTCCTTGAAGACTGGTGCTCAAACAGCAGAATAATAGACAGCCAGTGCTCGCCAGATCTAGAGGTCATGTCTGTACAGTGCAGACCGTTCTATCTGCTTCGGGAGCTAACAGTAGTCATGGAGATTACATTCCCCCCGATGCAAACGTTAGCACAGCGCTAAGCCAGCTTCAACACATGATAAACAAACAACAGAGAGTCCATCCAGAAGGCGTCCACATAATCACAGGAGACTTCAACCAAGCACACCTAAAAACTGTACTCCCTAAATTCCACCAGCATGTCAAGTGTCCAACTAGAAGGGGAAAAGACACTTAAGATAAGATAAGATAAGATAAGATAAAACTTTAATGATCCCACGACGGGGAAATTTGTGCATTACAGCAGCTCAATACAGAGAAAAAATGAAAAGGATGAGTAAGAACAAATAACTAAACTAAAAACTAAAACTAAAATTCAATAGAATAAAATAAAATAGCAAAAAACTATACACATATACATAAGCACTATATACATAAATATATATATATATATATATATATATATTTACATATACACACACGTCAAACACTATATACAGATATCAAACACACACGTCAAACACTATATACAGATATCATGTTTGATATCTGTATATATCATGTATCATGATATCTGTTGATCATGTTTATACCAATATCAAGCATGCTTCAGAGGGACTCCCCTCCCCCACCTAGGATAATCCGACCACCTCTCCCTACTCCTCATCGCAGCTTACACCCCCCTCAGAAGACAAACTAAACCAACAACACAGGTCATCAAAACCTGGCTCGAGGATGCTCTCACTCAGCTACAGGAATGTTTCGCCAGCACGAAATGGGAGATCTTTGAGTACCAGGCCCTGGATATACACACTGAGACTGTCCTTTTCTATATACAGTGCTATATAGAGAACGTGACAGTAAACAAACACATCCAAGTCTTCCCAAATAGGAAACTGTGGATGACGATTGAAATCCAGGCCCTGATCAAAGAGCGAGATTCAGCCTTCGGGACAAACGACCTCTCACTGTACAGCATGGCCAGAAGCAACTTAAGGAAAGGCATCCAAAAGGCAAAGGAGGACTACAGGAAGAAGATAGAAAGCTATTTGATGGACAACAACTCCCGACAGATGTGGAGGGGCATCCAGGCCACCCAACCAACATCATCATCATCATCAAATATGCAGATGACACCACCGTGGTTGGGCTCATCTCAGGAGGGGATGAGACAGCATTCAGGGCTGAGGTAGGAAAACTGTCACACTGGTGCTCAGTGAACAATCTGACACTGAATGCTTTAAAAACCAAAGGACTGATAATGGACTACAGGAAGCACCAACAAGACCACACCCCACTTGAAATAAATGGTGAACATGTAGAAACTGTCACCACCTTCAGGTTCCTCGGCACCCACATCTCAGCTGATCTCTCCTTGACTCAAAACACCAAGGCCCTATTTAAGTAGGCTCAGCAGTGGCTTCACTTCCTCTGTGTCCTCAGGAAAAACCAGGTGGAGGTGGAGGAACCCTAAGATCAGCTGTAGTGGCTCTGCATGGGGAGAAGAATCACAACTTTCTGTTGTGAGCTGCAGTAAATGATGTTGGTGTGCAGGCTGTGATCAGCTGACCTGCTGCTCTCTCTGTCCTCTTTCTTACATCTTTCTCCATCTGAGTGAAGTTATCGCTCGTCCTTTGCTCTCCCTGAAATACAGCAGCTGTTCCTTTAGCTAGCGGACACACTGTGTGACAAACTGCGCACACTTTTTGTGCTGATATTTGTTGAGCATTTAGAAACGTTGCATTTAAAATTACCTTCTGCACGTTACTCCCTTTATGCTCGCTCCTCTTCTGTAGTACTAACTAAATGCTGAATTACCGCGAGCACAACTTATGGACATCAGCCCACTATAATCCCTGATTATAGCAAATTACATACATGTGTTACATACATTTATTATACGGTGTTGCCTCTTTAATTTCTTTGGATGCAATAAGCTCCGAGGATACACCAGTACGATTGTCTCTTATATGTTATTATCCCTCCGTTTAGGCTCAGATCATTTGATGTTTGACGCACTGACCAGAAATGCAAATTTTCCTCAGATGTGTCAAACTTAAAGAAATGAATACATTTTAAAATGTAAGAAGTAGAAAGTACAGATACTTGTGTAAAAATGTAGAGAGTAAACGTAAAAAGTAGTCAGAAAAATAAATACTCAAGTAAAGAACAGATACCTAAAAAATCTACTTAAGTACAAGAAACACAGTCAAATATTTTGTTACTTCACATCTCTGACATTCAGTGAACATTCACTGAAAGAAAAGCACCTCTTGAATGATGTGGCACTATGAGTATTATATTTGAATAAACACTGAACAGGTGTGTAGTGATCACTGCCGCGTCTTCAGCCAGCAACGTTCTCCGAGCTCACTGGCTGCTGATCAGACATTTGGACACCAATTTAAAGGTGGATGCATAATTTTGTTTCAAATTAAAACTGACTTAGTGTCATCATGTTTTCTTGATCATAAAGTAGTTTATTAATGCTCCGATTTCAAAACCGGATTCCTTTGCCTGGCGGATGAGAGATCAGAGCTATAACCTCATCATTTTTGGGGCTCTTGATGTGGTTTAAGCATCAACATTTTTCTTTTTCCATGCTCGTCCTATCTGCACATGTTTCCAATATAACTGGAAAGAATACTGAACTTATTTTACCTTATTCAGCAGCACCAAATCAAAATATTCCCACACTTAGGAAAACTTTGATGGATCTGTTATTAAAAGTCTGACATTCACACAAACCAGTTGTTACTGGCCCAGAGCAGGTTGGGTAGAAGATGTGAAACAGCGTTTCAGTCGTCTTAAATACTCTAAGTATGACCAAAGTTTCAAAGCTCCTCCTGGTAAATCAACCCAGTCAGCTGATTCAGTCTGAATGAAGCAGTGAAGTGGTTGGAGCGTTGTCAGTGACGTCAGCTGAAGCAAGCTCCGGCAAACTGCTTCACCTATCAAGTCTGAAGCCTCAGTGTCAGAGGGAGCATCACCGGCCACAGTAATGAACATTTGTTCCCAGGCAGACCTTCAGCAGTACCAGCTGAGAGACTGCCAACATAAACCTACAAAACCAAACATGTTAAACCTTTTTAATGTGAATGCATTCTTTGACATAAATATCTGTGTGTATTCTACCATTAAAAACATCATGAAGACCTCAATTACAAATACATTTCACATTTCAACTTTTTCCCAATAAAAATAATAAATAAACCTTGTGTTGGCTCTAATGAAGAAGAGCAGAACAGCAGAGCTGCATATGTGAGAGAGACAGAGAGAAAGAAGCCACAGAGTTCTTCTATTTCCACCTCCACAGAAATGAACTCAGAGCCAGAAAACCAGAAAGTACTGTGGAAAAGTCATGAGCCCCCCCCTCATTTCTTTATGTTTTGCTTCCAGGACCTTCTTATAATTTTTAAAGTAGTCTTCAGCAATAGTTTTCCAGACTTTCTGAAGGTCCTTCTAACATTGGCTGCATGTTAGTTTGTTTGAGCTACTCCACACTGATTTATGAATCACTGAAACATAAAGAAGCGTCTAACCCAAGTGATGAACCAGTGTTGTGTCTTTCTATCACAGACAGCTGAGCAAAGAAGCAGTGTTAAATGGGCTCTTTAGGCTCTTTGTTACCAGCAGCCTGTCACAGAAACATCATCTCTGCTTTCATAGAGGTGCTCACACTTGCTGACCAATCAATCGACTGCATTTGATTGACAGCTGCTCCTTCCCCTCTTTGTTGTTGTCATGTGCTGAGGCTGCATTAAATCATTTGAGAACCTGGTGAGGACCAGATGATTTTTATTATGTCTTGATATGAAAAACCTTATTAATAAAAACGTTTCTGTTTCATGTCTGTACACTGAGCACATAAAAGCTGAATGTAACAATGACACAAGCCTACAGCAGGAGCTGCAATAAGACATCCATCAGAGTTTAGGAGGAGCGTGGATCAGCGTGGTGGTGTGAAGCTCCTCCATCAGGCTGAGTGTGTCCTCAGTTTCCTGTCAGAGACAAACATCACTGATTCCTGCTGTTCACCTCTGACCTTCACACACACACACACACACACACGTATGTAAATGTTACCTGCTGTCAATGAGGAATACACAACATCGCCATCAGTCGACTGCTCTGTAACACACAGTATAAAACATTAGACTGTGTGTGTCTGAAACACCACTGTTTTAATCTTTGTGAGTTCAATCATGTCTCTAGCTCCCCCTACAGGCTCATGGAGGAACTATAACAGGAAGTTGTTGAAATTATTTTGAATTTGGTGATGAATACTTTCCAGGAGTGGTTGTCATGGTTACCTGTCCTCCTGCCAGCTTTCTTCTTATTGTTGAAGACCACCTGACCATAGGTGACCTCAGTACGACCTGAGGACAGAAATATGAATTAAGTACCTGCAGCTTCAGCTCTGACTCTGATTGGTCAGATTAGGACTCTCAGAGTTTCATCATCACCTGTTTCTCCATCTGAGCCTCAGCAGCAGTTTGTGAAAGATACACAAAATGTGAATTTGATCCTTTGATCATTTACCTGAACATGAAGAGATTCATTTCCACATACACAAAGGGCCCCCACCTCCCCCTGAGTCACTGATAGTGATGACCACAAGCCTTGCTCTAAATATTAACCCCAAAAGAACATTTTTTAACATTATTATTAACATAAATGTTTTTCTGTGCTGGGAAAGTTAAAAAAGGTATTTTAAAGGAAAGTGCAGATGAGAAACATGAATGAAGTGGATAAACTAGAACTAGAGATGAACCTTCTCCAGTTTTGTTCTAACCAAACATCAGGTGAAGTTAATCAGACTGAACGTGGTTTGTGTGTGTGTGTGTGTGTGTGTGTGTGTGTGTGTGTGGGGGGGGGGGGGGGGGGGGGGGGGGGGTACTAGCTCATCAGAGAAGCTGCTTTATTTGTTTCCTGGTTTGATGCAGAAGGGTATCAAGTCATGATGAAGCTCTGAGGAGGTTTTAGGAATCTTTGTGAGATTATGAAACATAAAACAACAACATCATCATCATCATCATAATAATAATAATCATCATCACCACCATCATCTTCACCACTATAATAATCATCAACAACACCATCATCATCCTCATCATCTCTTCTCTTAATTTGTAACTGCGGTGGGAATCCTCACATCAGAGCAAACATCATGGGTATCAGCAGGATAAAAAAGCGCACGCACACACACACACACACACACACACACACACACACACACGCACCCACACACACAGTAACTTCAGCATAAGTCACATCTAGAGGAGAGGAGGAGTCACTCCCTCGTGAAAAATGAAGGAGGAAACACAGAAACACATTAATATGAATAAGCTGTTACGGAGAGGTTGTGTGTAGGAAACGGGGGTGCTCAATCAGCCACTTGTTTGCTGGCTCGTTCCCTCCAGGTGTAGTCTTCTACCTCTCAGGCATATGTATCCTGGCCCTTTCCCTCCTCCCACTCAATCAAACAACACATCACACACACATAGGGTCTTTTTAGGGAGGGTACTAGTAAAGCAGTGAGTAGGATCACTCCCTTGGTTCTGCTCACTGCGCTGTATGATGTCCCGTCCCTCCTTTTTAATTATATAATACACATTATGGCTCATGACACATCACAGTACATATAGGGCCTTGGGGGTAGGTGTATCACACAGTGGTTAGTGGGTGGAGCTGCCTGCTCCTCAATTTTATTTACATCTTAGACATTGAGGGCCTTGGGGGGTGGGGTGGATGAGCACTATTGGTCAGTGCTCATGTCTGTGTCCCTCAAATTTTAACAGCACTGTAGGTTACATGCAGTCATAATCAGGGTTATAATAGTTTTGGATTTTACATTATAGTTTAGTTTTAGTTAGTTTTTACTTTTTTTTCTCTAATTCAGTTAGTTTTAATTAGTTTTCAGAGTGGTTTTTCTCGTTTTTATTAGTTTTTATTTTTGGTTTCATGCTTAGTTTTAGTTAGTTTCAGTTAGTTTCAGTATTAGTTTTAGTATTTTCATACCTAATCAGGTGCAAGATTCAAGGCGCAAAAGTGACTATTGTGTAATGAAAACTTGACAAAAGATACCGTTTAAAGAAATCTATTCAACAACCAACTGTTCACAAGACATGCTAAATGTGTGTAATATTAAGGACACACATGAACATCAACAGGGAGAAACAAAGAAAAACATGAATTCCCAAACTCAATAAATTCTACAGTAAACTCCACAATAAAGTTCAGCATCAGTGCAGCAGATTAACAACACCTACATGTGGTGTTAAACAAAAACAAACTCTTTGAAGGAGTCAAAGCTCAAATCCAGCTGCATCCTGATGTTCTCACCACCTGATGCTGCTTCTGTTTTGGAGCTAGCTTGGTTAGATGCTGCTAATTAAACTTGCAGGGTCTTTGTACACAACCTACGGAAGTGTCCGACCTCATGTCCACATTTATGCTTGTGTAGCTGGTGTGTGTGTTAATTACCTTGTGGTCGTGTGCTGGTGTTTTATATGCGGTGCAGGCTGGGACTTCTTTTTTGGTCCTCACTCTTTGTGCTCAGTTTTTTGGCTGCAAACATATTTGTCCCTGTTTTTTTTCACTTTCTTCATTCCTTCACGTCCATCCTGATAGTTTCAGCAGTGTCCTACCAGGAATTTGCTGACAGTTGTGAGTCCTTAAATTGATGCTTTGATTATTATTCCTTATTGTTATTCTCTCACTGATAAAGTAGCCGGAAACGCACAAGGATGCAACAGTTTGAGGTGGACTTTGATGTCGCTGGTTTTTCCTGACTGAGAAATGTTCCGCACATTTTTCATCATCCACAACAAGACTTTTGATTCTATCTGTGCTCTTGTACTCAAAGAACCTCCATACGGGACTCTGCCGCTTTCTCGGCAGACCGCAGCCATTACAGCGCGGTGAGCGCACGCACATGCGCACTCACACAGTTGTCCTGTGGCGCTCCCAGCTTAAACTCGGAGAGCGAAAAAAATGATTTCATATCAATCCACAAGGCTTAAAAAAAACCAAGTAAATGAAAGTCAGTTTATCGATAATTTCAGTTAGTTTTAGTTAGTTTTGTAAACTCACAATTCAGTTTTAATTAGTTATCGTTTTTTCCTTTTAATTATAGTTTTTATTTATTTCAGTTAACGACAATGTTTTTTCAATTTCAGTTTTCGTTATTTCGTTCATTTTCGTTAACTATAATAACCCTGGTCATAATCATAATCATTCTTCCCACTACATACACTCACACACACCAGCGTTGTAGGGCTCTTGCCCTTTGGCCCTGAGAGCTCCATCTAGGGTCTCCCTCCTTCCTCCTCTGGGGCGTGCTTGTGGATGTCATCTAGATGTGTGGCCACAGGTCTCCTTCAAGACTTCAAGACTTTATTTGCCATTTGTACTCACACGCAAGGTTTGGGTACATAGGAATTCTTGTGCAGAGGTTTCAGGTAGGAGTGTAGAATAAAAAACAAAATAAAATATAATAAAATAAAATAAAAAGTATAGAACAAAATATGTAAATATTTACATAAATTTATATGTATATACACATACACAAAAATACAAAAAACGGTTGCTTAAGTTGGAAGGTTGATGGATACTGAGCAGCAGTTATTGCACACTTAGTGTTACAAAGAACACAGTATACAGTGGCATGCAAAAGTATTAATACCCCTTGAACTTTTCCATATTTTGTCACATTACAACCACAAACATAATTAAAGCTGCAAGCAGCGATAATAGGCCCTCGCCGGCCGCCGCCCAAGTGCTGGTGCCGATTTGAACCGTGCTTTTCCAGCTGTGCGTATATTTTTAGGCATTTTTTTTTTGCTGGCACATATGAAAAACTGCAATGGATGTATTGGCTAACTCAAAGAAAGAGATGCCATATTCTGGGCATCGGCATGGCAACGCCTTACACATTACAGAATTTTCACCTGTAGGTCTTTTGTTCAGGGTGATGTGAAGAATGTGTGTACAAAATTTCATGCATTTCTATGCATTTCTGAAAAAGATATGGTCATTTTTCTATCGCAGAAATTTCACATTTTTTCCCATAGGGATAAAATGGGGACGTTTTGTGATCGTCATGCCAACAGCGTCCAAAATATGATATAGGTGTCATTGACTTTTTTGATCAGGCTGACATAAAGAATGTGTGTACAAAATTTCATGTATTTTGGGCAAACTAAGCCGAAACTTTAGTATTGGGGAAATTTTACTTTTTCCCATAAGAATAAAATGGGGCATTTCGGGCTCCGCCATGGCAACATGTTAGAAAATAGACTATGGGTGTGATTGGCTTTTTTGATCGGGATCATATCAGTAATGTTGACATAAATTTTCATGCATTTCAGACAAACTAAAATTCTGGACCTCCATACAAATTTTCGTTTGCTTCTGTAGGGGGCGCTATTGCACTTAGGATCTTGATTCCCTAGTTGTGGGTTAAGGCTGGTTCAGTACATAAGTGATAAAATTTTGAGGCTGATCGGCCAAAGATTGTGGGAACGAATGCACAAACAAATTTGCGGCGAGAGACAAAAATGAAGGCCAAATTCATGCAGTTGTCATGGAAACACCGTTAAATATTCTATAAAACCCCGAATAACTTTTGATGCCCCACTTCTCTAGGCGATCCTGAGCGATTTTGGTGTCAGTTGGTTAAACGCCTTAGGACAAGTTGATTCAAATACGAGGTGTGCAAAAATGGTGACTCAGCAAAGGTCAAAGTTCAATCCACAATGGCCGACTTCCTGTTTGTTACACAGAGTTCTCATAATATAGTTTTTTGTTAGTTTTCACATGATCTCCATGTCACGGGAATTTCATGGTTGTAGGACAAACTTGACATTGGGAGGGCTCCCATAGGCGCAATGTATTTTGATTTTTGTAGGGGGCGCTGGTTCACCATTTTTTTGAGTTTTTTAATGGTGACATTAAAAAAAAAAATTTTTCACCAGACTTGAATTTTGTGGAAAAATTGGTGAGTTTTCGTAAATGTTCAGGGGGTTAAATTTGCGATCGTTTACTCATACGGAATAATAATAAATAATAATGAAGAACGCCAACGATTCCAATTATGCCTTTTTCCAGTCACCTTCATATATACGTTTTCGGAAACGTCTCGACACGACCAACGTTGTCGTGAGGTCCATGGTCAATGACGAGCGCGTTGCGCTCGTCATTGACCCAATTTCGTCGCGCAAGCTAGCTCATGATGCTAACGATTTCAATTATGGGCTGCTCCAGTCACCCCCATATTTACGTTTTCGAGAAGCGTTCAACCTGACCTACCTTGTTTGAGGGTCCGTTGTCAAAGTCGAGTGCTTCGCGCTCGACTTTGACCCTTTTTCGTTTTTCGCGCGAGCGAATACAATAGGCTCCTCGCCGATCACTTCGTGAGGCTCGGGCCTAAATATATTTCACAGGAATTTAATGTGAAAGACCAACACAAAGTGGTTACAATTGTGAAGTGGAAAGAAAATTATAGATGATTCAAAACATTTTTTACAAATAAAAACTGAAAAGTGTGGTGTGCAAAAGTATTCAGCCCCCTTTTCTCTGAGTGCAGCCAGTTGCATTCAGAAGTTGCCTGATGACTGCTAATGACTAAAAAGAGTCCACCTGTGTGTAATCTAATCTCAGTACAAATACAGCTGCTCTGAGACGGCCTCAGAGGTTGGTTAAGAGAATATTGGCGAGTAAACAGCATCATGAAGTCCAAAGAACACAGCAGACAGGTCAGGAATAAGGTTGTGGAGAAGTTTAAAGCAGGCTTAGGCTATAAAAAGATTTCCCAAGCTTTGAACATCTCACGGAGCTCTGTTCAATCCATTATCCAGAAATGGAAAGAGTATGGCACAACTGTAAACCTACCAAGACAAGGCCGTCCACCTAAACTTACAGGCCGAACAAGGAGAGCACTGATCAGAGATGCAGCCAAGAGGCCCATGGTGACTCTGGACCAAATGCAGAGATCCACAGCTCAGGTGGGGGAATCCGTCCACAGGACAACTATTAGTCGTGCACTGCACAAATGTGATCTTTATGGAAGAGTGGCAAGAAGAAAGCCATTGTTAAAAGAAAACTATAAAAAGTCCCATTTGCAGTTTGCCAGAAGCCATGTTGGAGACACAGCAAACATGTGGAACAAGGTGCTTTGGCCAGATGAGACCAAAATTGAACTTTTTGGCCAAAATGCAAAATGCTATGTGTGGCAGAGAATTAACACTGCACATCACTCTGAAGACACCATCCCCACTGTCAAATATGGTGGTGGCAGCATCAGGCTCTGGGGCTGCTTCTCTTCAGCAGGGACAGGGAAGTTGGTCAGAGTTGATGGGAAGATGGATGGAGCCAAATACAGGGCAATCTTGGAAGAAAACCTGTTGGAGTCTGCAAAAGACTTGAGACTGGGGCGGAGGTTCACCTTCCAGCAGGACAACGACCCCAAACATAAAGCCAGGGCTACAATGGAATGGTTTAAACCAAACATATTCATGTGTTAGAACGGCCCAGTGTTGGGGTAAGGCCGTAAGCTAAAGTGAACCCAAATGCAGACACAAATAAGGGAATAAACAAGAGCGTTTATTCTCTTAAAGCAGGGAACAAACATAACCAAGAGATAACGGATGTCCTCAGGAAACTTCTACTGCTCTAGCCAGACTCAGGTAATGGGCAAAGGTGCTATGGGTGGGGGGAGCCAGTGTGGGAAGAGCGTGGTGGAGTTGCTTGGAGGGGGGAGAGCGAGTAGGGTGGTGTGTAGATGTCTTCTGGGAGGGCAGGCAGGCAAGAGACCAGATAATCCAAGACAACGATGACAGGCGTCCGTAATCATGGATGGACACAGACACTCTGGCGAAGGTAGGAGGCTCTGGCGCAGTCCTAAATACTGGGCTGATAGCTGGGAACTCGCTGAAGGTGTGCCTGTGTGCCTCCGCCCAGTCCGTGAAGAGACACCAGCCTGCCAACCCCTGAAATGAGACAGAGCACACACCACCAACCCGCTAACACACAACACCCAGTCAAAGTCCAGACCTAAACCCAATCGAGAATTTGTGGCAAGATCTGAAAACTGCTGTTCACAAACACTCTCCATCTAATCTGACTGAGCTTGAGCTGTTTTGCAAAGAAGAATGGGCCAAAATTTCAGTCACTAGATGTGCAAAGCTGGTGGAGACAAACTCTAAAAGATTTGCAGCTGTAACTGCAGCAAAAAGTGGTTCCACAAAGTATTGACTCAGGGGGGCTAAATACTTTTGCAGACTGTACTTTTCAGTTTTTTATTTGTAAAACATGTTTTGAATCATGTATAATTTTCTTTCCGCTTCACAATTGTATACCACTTTGTGTTGGTCTTTCACATTAAATTCCAGTGAAATATATTTATGTTTGTGGTTGTAATCTGACAAAATATGGAAAAGTTCAAGGGGTATTAATACTTTTGCATGCCACTGTATACTGTGTTCTTTGTAACACTACAAGTGCAATAATTGCTGCTCAGTATCCATCAACCTTCCAACTTAAGCAACCGTTTTTTGTATTTTTGTGTATGTGTGTATATACATATAAATTTATGTAAATATTTACATATTTTATTCTATTCTATACTACACACTGTGTGTGTGTGTGTGTGTGTGTGTGTGTGTGTGTGTGTGTGTGTGTGTGTGTGTGTGTGTGTGTGTGTGTGTACACACTGCTCAAAAAAATAAAGGGAACACTCAAATAACACATCCTAGATCTGAATGAATGAAATATTCTCATTGAATACTTTGTTCTGTACAAAGTTGAATGTGCTGACAACAAAATCACACAAAAATCATCAATGGAAATCAAATTATTAACCAATTATTAACCAATGGAGGCCTGGATTTGGAGTCACACACAAAATTAAAGTGGAAAAACACACTACAGGCTGATCCAACTTTGATGTAATGTCCTTAAAACAAATCAAAATGAGGCTCAGTATTGTGTGTGGCCTCCACGTGCCTGTATGACCTCCCTACAACGCCTGGGAATGCTCCTGATGAGGTGGCGGATGGTCTCCTGAGGGATCTCCTCCCAGACCTGGACTAAAGCATCCGCCAACTCCTGGACAGTCTGTGATGCAACGTAACGTTGGTGGATGGAGCGGGACATGATGTCCCAGATGTGCTCAATCGGATTCAGGTCTGGGGAATGGGTGGGCCAGTCCATAGCTTCAATGCCTTCATCTTGCAGGAACTGCTGACACACTCCAGCCACATGAGGTCTAGCACTGTCCTGCATTAGGAGGAACCCAGGGCCAACCGCACCACCATATGGTCTCACAAGGATCTCATCTTGGTACCTAATGGCAGTCATGCTACTTTTGGCGAGCACATGGAGGGCTGTGCAGTCCTCCAAAGAAATGCCACCCCACACCATTACTGACACACTGCCAAACCAGTCATGCTGAAGGATGTTGCAGGCAGCAGATCACTCTCCACGGCGTCTCCAGACTCTGTCACGTCTGTCACATGTGCTCAGTGTGAACCTGCTTTCATCTGTGAAGAGCACAGGGCCCCAGTGGCGAATTTGCCAATCCTGGTGTTCTCTGTCAAATGCCAAGCATCCTGCACGGGGTTGGGCTGTGAGCACAACCCCCATCTGTGGACGTTGGACCCTCATATCATCCTCATGGAGTCGGTTTCTAAGCGTTTGTGCAGACACATGCACATTTGTAGCCTGCTGGAGGTCATTTTGCAGGGCTCTGGCAGTGCTCCTCCTGTTCTTCCTTGCACAAAGGTGGAGGTAGCGGTCCTGCTGCTGGGTTGTTGCCCTCCTACGGCCTCCTCCACGTCTCCTGGTGTACTGGCCTGTCTCCTGGTAGCGCCTCCAGCCTCTGGACACTACACTGACAGACACAGCAAACCTTCTTGCCACAGCTCGCATTGATGTGCCATCCTGGATGAGCTGCACTACCTGAGCCACTTGTGTGGGTTGTAGAGTCCATCTCATGCTACCACGAGTGTGAAAGCACCACCAACATTCAAAAGTGACCAAAACATCAGCCAGAAAGCATAGGTACTGAGAAGTGGTCTGTGGTCCCCACCTGCAGAACCACTCCTTTACTGAGTGTGTCTTGCTAGTTGCCAATAATTTCCACCTGTTGTCTATTCCATTTGCACAACAGCATGTGAAATTGATTGTCAATCAGTGTTGCTTCCTAAGTGGACAGTTTGATTTCACAGAAGTTTGATTTACTTGGAGTTATATTGTGTTGTTTAAGTGTTCCCTTTATTTTTTTGAGCAGTGTATAGATCAAGACAAGACTGCTGGCTCTTACTTTATAATTGTAAGTGAACACTGTGTGAAACCCTGTGATAGCTGGGCTGCTTCAAGAGGTCATGAGGGGAACGAGTTACAGCTGTCCTGGCTGATTGGTCTCCAGTATTTAAGCTGCCAGCATCCTGGTTGTCTAGCTCTCTCTTTGGGGTTTTGTTTTCTTGGTTTTACCATGGTAAAACCATGGTGATTGCATAAAAACCATAGTTAACCATAGTGGATTTTCATAAGGGTACTGACTTACACAGTTTGGGTTACGTTACTTATGTTACTTTAAATAAATAATCTTATTTATCATCATGTGTGGCCTCCTCCAGTTTGTCCTTCCCTTGAGCCGGGCTGTGACACCTGTTATTTTTTAATAATTATTCATTCTTGTAATTACTGCTTGGTGATGATGGTAATAATAGAATGATCATCTACATAATCTGCTAACACAGTTTTGTGTGTATTGAGGTGTTTTCATGGTGTTTTATTGTTTGGAATGGTTTGCACGTTTGATAAAAATATGTTTCTGTTTGTCTATCTATGTCTATGTAAAAGTCATCAACACCACTGTTGTACTGTACTTTGGATGAAAGTTTCAAGTTGCACTAAAGACAAGTTTACAAAATATTTAAAACAATATTAACTTTGCAAGAATAATACTAATATTTTCTCTTATACATACAGTGCCTTGCGAAAGTATTCTGCCCCCTTGAACTTTTCAACCTTTTATTTATATTGCACGCCCCACTTTTCAGTTTTTTATTTGTTAAAAAAGTTTGACACATCCAATCAATTTCATTCCACTTCACGATTGTGTCCCACTTGTTGCTGATTCTTCACAAAAAATTAAAATGTTATATCTTTATGTTTGAAGCCTGAAATGTGGCAAAAGGTTGAAAAGTTCAAGGGGGCCGAATACTTTCGCAAGGCACTGTAAAAACATGATTTTTGGGATCCCCAGAGACCTCCGTCTGTAACATGTGCAGTAAAAATGCTGGTAGGATGATGGTTAACCTTAATTCTAATACTTAGAGGAATGTTTGAAAGATTTCTGAGAGGTGGGGGTGAACTATAACCTTATGTCCTGTGGGTAACACTGGAGGGGACCGGAAGTAGCAATAGACATTTGTCTGCTTACAAAACAAACAAAGTAACACCATAAAAGTATTTCCTGTCACCTCACCATCAGCACAGTTACATATAAGGTATAATGATCACAGCATGCTGTGACTACAGGATGTGACCTCTACACATCATCTGTCTGCTTTCAGTTGAAGCCTGCACCAAACCAGCCTTTCCAGCCACCCCATATCACCATCAACCAGTCTGTACTTAAATCTGTGCAGCAGTTTACTTATCTTGACTACACTATCTCCGATGACATCAAGATAGACAAAGAGATTGACAGCAGCCCAGCAAAAGCCAACAGCACCTTCGGCAGACTTCACAAAAAGGCGTGGAGTAGCAAAATCTTGACTTATCATACCAAAATCCAAGTGTACAGAGCTGTTGTGCTGTCCGTGCTGATGTATGAATCTGAATCATGGGTTACCTTCAAGCGCTGCCTGCAACTGCTTGAGCGTTTTCATCAGCGCTGCCTCAGTTCCATTCTTAAGATCTGCTGGAGTGACTTTGTGACCAACACTGAGGTCCTTCAGCAGGCGGAGCTCCATAGTATTGGAGCAATTCAATTCAATTCAATGCAATGCATTGGAATGCAATTCAATTCAATTCAATTCATACAGTGCCAAATCACAAGAAACAATCACCTTTATGGGCTTTATACCGTAAGGTAAAAAACCTACAATAATTACAGAGAAAACCAAACAGTCAAAATGACCCCCGGTGAGCAAGCGGCATGCTGCTCAAATCACAACTTTGCTGGGCTGGACATGTCTCTAGTAAGGAAGGCTACCGTTTACCCAAGATAGCCAAGAGAAGAGTTGCATTTTCAATCTTCAATTTTACTTTGAATCGTTTATATCTTCAGTAAAGCAGTAACACCATAACACCCTGAACATAGAACACAGAACTCTTCTCCAGGCTAAGGATATATGATTGTCAGGGTCAAACTGATTCTCAAACTTGTCCAAACATTCAGACAGAGCCCCTCCAGGCTCACACTGGCTTCATCCATGGCCCAAGAGATGGGCAAGAAATTCAAACTGTCCCACTGAGCTTGAGCTGTGAAAAGTATTTTAAAGAAGAGTTCAGCTGTCTTCAACATGAATGAAGAGGATGAAGGAACTAGAGATGAACCTTCTACAGCTATAGTTTTCTTCTAGTCAAACCTGGTGAAGTTAATCAGACTGAACGTGGGTGGGAGGAAATGTCTGCTAGCTTATCAGAGAAGCTTCTTTCTTTGTTTCCTAGTTTGATTCAGAGGGGATGGTAACAGGTCATTATGAAGCTCTGAGGAGTTTCCAGGAATCTTTGTGAGATTATGAAACAAAGCAGCAGGAGTCATCCAGACATGGAGGTAAACTGTCAGAGAGCTGCTTCTCTGCTATAGCTGGACTCTGTGATCGTATCTGAGAAGGTAACTGAGACCACACTGACTGTTTGATACTCACTGTCCATACATGACCTTCAAACTGAGGAAAAACTGTCCGCACACCAATCGCTCCAGGAACAAAAATTTAATCCAAAGCGAGACTCAAGGAGTAACGTTTCGGGCAAGGCTGCCATCCCTGAGACTGAACCACACACACTGAACCATCATCCTCATCCTCATCATCATCATCATCATCATCACCATCATCATCTTCCTCACCATCATCCTCACAATTATCATCATCACCATCATCATTATCATCTTCATCATCATCATCATCATCCTCGCCATCATCCTCACAATCATCATCATCATCACTATCATCATCTTCCTCACCATCATGATCACCATCATCATCATCATCATCATCATCATCACCATCATCCTCACAATCATCATCATCATCTTCCTCACCATCATGATCACCATCATCATCACCATCATCATCATCATCTTCCTTACCATCATCATCATCATCTTCCTCACCATCATGATCACCATCATCATCATCACCATCATCATCATCATCATCATCATCATCTTCCTCACATCATCATCATCATCATCATCTTCCTCACCATCATGATCACCATCATCATCGTCATCATCATCATCATCTTCCTCACCATCATGATCACTAGTTTTCTGTTCATTTGTACCTGCAGTGTGAATCCCCACATAAGAGTAGACATCATGTGTATCAGCGGGATGTTTGTCTGAAAAGTAAACACACACACACACACACACACACACACACACACACACACACACACACACACACACACACACACACACACACACACACACACACACACACTCTCAATGAGGAATACACAACTTCGCCATCAGCTGCCATCTTACATGTATTCCCTGAAAGTGCTGGTTGATTGAATATGTAAAGAACTGCGTGTGTGGGGGGTGAGGTGGGGGGGTATTTTGGTGAAACACTTACAGCCTACCTCTCTGTGTGGTGGTGACTTCAGCATAAGTCACATCTAGAGGAGGAGAGGAGTCACTCCTTCCTGAAAAATGAACGAGCGTGTTTCACTGTGGAGAAGAAGTAAAGCTATGCTAATAGTTAATCGTCATTTGTTGTGGTTTTCAAGTTTGATGTAGTTTGGGGAGTCTTCTTCACACACTAAGGTTAATTATGGAGTTCCACAGGGTTTTGTGCTAGGACCAATTCTATTTACATTATACATGCTTCCCTTAGGTGGCATTATTAGAAAGCATTGCATACATTTTCATTGTTATGCAGATGATACTCAGCTTTATCTATCCATGAAGCCTGATGATGCACATCAATTAGTTAAACTACAGGAATGTCTTAAAGACATTAAGGCCTGGATGACCTCTAATTTCCTGCTTCTAAATTCAGATCAAACTGAAGTTCTTGTTCTTGGCCCCACAAATCTTAGAAACATGGTGGCAAACCAGATACTTACTCTGGATGGCATTACTTTGGCCTCCAGTAACACTGTGAGAAATCTTGCAGTCATTTTTGACCAGGATATGTCCTTCAATGCACATATTAAACAAATATGTAGGACCGCTTTTTTGCATTTGCGCAATATTTCTAAAATTAGAAACATCCTTTCTCAGAGTGATGCTGAAAAGCTAATCCATGCATTTATTACTTCTAGGGTGGACTATTGTAATTCATTATTATCAGGCTGTCCTAAAAGCTCCCTGAAAAGCCTTCAGCTGATCCAAAATGCTGCAGCTAGAGTACTGACAGGGACTAGAAAGAGAGAGCAGATTTCTCCCATATTGGCTTCTCTTCATTGGCTCCCTGTTAAATCTAGAATAGAATTGAAAATCCTTCTCCTCACCTACAAGGTCTTGAATAATCAGGCCCCATCTTATCTCAAAGACCTCATAGTACCATATCACCCCAACAGAGCACTTCTCTCTCAGAGTGCTAGCTTACTTGTGGTTCCTAGGATACTTAAGAGTAGAATGGGAGGCAGAGCCTTCAGCTTTCAGGCCCCTCTTCTGTGGAACCAGCTCCCAGCTTGGATTCAGGAGACAGACACCCTCTCTATTTTTAAGATTAGGCTTAAAACTTTCCTTTATGATCAAGCTTATAGTTAGGGCTGGATCAGGTGACCCTGAACCATCCCTTAGTTATCCTGCTATAGGCCTAGGCTGCTGGGGGGTTCCCATGATGCACTATTTCTTTTCATTCACGTTATGTACTTTGTTTATACTCCACTCAGTATTTAATTATTAACTATTATTAATCTCGGTCTCTCTCCCCTCACTCCCAACCAGTCACAGCAGATGACCCCCCCTCCCTGAGCCTGGTTCTGCTGGAGGTTTCTTCCTGTTAAAAGGGAGTTTTTCCTTCCCACTGTCACCAAGTGCTGCTCATAGGGGGTTGTTTTGACTGTTGGGTTTTCTCTATATTATTGTAGGGTTTTTACCCACAATACAAAGCCCCTTGAGCCAACTGTTTGTTGTGATTTTGCACTATATAAATAAAATTGAACTGAATTGAGTTGAAAATGGCTCACACACGTCTCCTGAGCAATCCCAGTCCATTCTTCTTTGGGGCTGGAGATTCTGTCCAGGTCCTCCAGATCTGATGGTTTTATTGGTCTAAGTTCACCCAATAGATTTTCAGTGAGATTCAAGTCTGTGCAGGCCAGTCAGTAAGATTCACTTTGGTCTTCTGGAGGTCGCTCTTCACCAGAAGTGAAATGTTTTAGGTATTTGTGTTGGAAGACAAAGTGACGACCCAGACCCAGTTCTACTGTTCACTGCTTGGGGTTTTATTTCAAAATCTTCACAGATCCTTTTTTACTCGTGCTTTCTTCCATCTTGATGAGAGTCCTAGTTCTAGACGCACTGAAGTGTCCACACAACACGACAATCCTGCCACTGTGTTTCACTGTGGGGAGGGTGCTGTTTGGGTTGTCAGCCCCCCCCTTCTTTTACCAAACATGAGCAGTGTCTCTGTGGCCAAAGAGCTCTAGATTCCTCTCAATGACCAAATGATGTGTTTCCCGTGTGCACAATCTTATGTCAGGTTGTCCTCAGTATTCTTCAGTCTGGCTTGAAGGGGTTTTTGAAGAAGTGGGGTTTTTCTAGGTATGCAACTCTGGAGTGGATAAGTCATTAACTGAAGTCTTGGCAGTTGTTCTGGATTCTTTAGAGACATCTCTCACTATTTTTTCTTTCCAGAGTCTTTGAACTCTTTTGCTTCCTGCCTCTGCCAGGCTCGATCTTGACTGTGTGGCTTGAATTTGTTGATGATACTTCTCACTTCAATTCTTGACACTTGGTTAACCTTAATTCTAATACTTAGAGGAATGTTTGAACAATTTTGGGGGGTGGGTTGAACCATAACCTTATGTCCTGTGGTGAAACACTGGAGGTGACAAGAAGTAACAAAAGACATCTGTCTGCTCAGTGCATCAAACTTACAAAACAAACAAAGTAACAGCATAAATAGCATTTCCTGTCACCTCACCATCAGCACAGATACATATAAGATATAATGATCACAGCATGCTGTGACCACAGCAAGATCGTCTCTGTTTCCTGTTGACAGAGAGTGCAGAAAGTTTCCACTTCACATGATAAACTAATTTCAGAAACGTACATGTTTAAATTGAAACCTCACAGGTTTGTTTAAAATTCACTGTAGATAAAAAGCCTTCATGTGAAATAGAAATGATGAAGGAATTAACCAGTTAATACTTGAATACACTGTAAAACACACAGAGTAAGATAAAATAAAGAACTCTAAAATCTAAACTAGCTAGTTAGTAAAATCTGAAATATTAAGAAGCGGTTGCTCTCAGCCTGCATTTCAGTTCAGCAGCCAAACTACAGAGTTCTTCCCTTGGCTGTGTCATTTCCTCCTGTCTTACACCGCTGTCACTCTGCCAGGAACCAAATGCACCAATGTGAAATGGCACAAAGGAAACAGCTGTTTCTTTTTACTCATTCAGCATCTGAAGCTGCTGAAGCTGTTTGTCCTCCACTGCTGAAACTGCTTCCAAGAGCCTTTCAGAGGAGGCTTTAGAAATGTGATCCTGCATGTGACACTGTTTGATTCTTGTATGCTTTATATGTTTGTACGAGTGAGCACACAATCCACACTGAACTGTTGAGTCTGACAGACTTCATACCTTTTAGTTTCCTGCAGAAGATCAGAACTCCAACCAGAACCAGAAGAACCACAGAAACCAGACCTGCTACAGCTGGAATGATGGGGGAGGAGAAAAGAGCAGAGAAGGCTGTGGGAAAGGAGGGAAGAGAAGAGGGAGGAGCAGAAATACCAGGAGAGGTGCAGGCTGTGGTGCTCTGTACATTAGGAGGAAGAGCTGTAGGAGAGATGATGAAGATGGTTCAGTCAGTTTATTATCAGGTCAGCAGATTAGTGCTGGTCTTTAAACAGGAAGCGATCTCAGTGTGCTGACCTCTGACCCTCAGAAAGCTCTGAGGAGATGATCCCAACGTATCAGTGGAACATGAGTAGAGACCTTCATCAGACTGCTGGATGTTAGTGATGGTGTGCTCTGATTTACCAGATCCAAGAACACTTCCATTAAAGCTGAAATAAGCTACAACTTTGTCAACATCCTTTTGCCTGCAATGCAGGGTGATGTCACTTCCTGTCCTCACAGGAAGTGCAGGGATCTCCAGGATCAGAGCACCATCTGACCAACAAAGACACAAACAGAGTGATTCAGAGACAGAGTTCCCCCAGAGAGACAGCTGCAAACATCTGTCTGTACCTGAAACATTGATGGAGACTTCATCGCTCTGCTGTCCAGAAGAGTTTTCACAGAAGTAACTTCCATTAGAGGAGAAGGAGAGATCCAGAACACAGGAGGAACCATTAACCCTCTCAATCCCTTTACCTTCTCCACAGACCTCAGTGAGTCCTTCTCTGCTCCGCTTCACTGTCCATCCATCAACTGTCTGTCCATCATCAACACAGCTCAGAGACACTGAAGATCCTCTGAAGAACTGCTGAAGGTTTGGACTGACAGACAGAGAGACTGGAGGACAGACAGACAGAGTAAATGTGTTTGTGTTCTTGGAGTCTCTCTGATTGTTTTCACTTCCATCAACTCACCTGCAGAAACAGTCAGTGCAGACAGCAGCAGCACACACACACCTGCAACAGGAGGACAGAGGTCACTGAAGGCCAGAGGTCATTAGAGGTCAGATGAAACTGTGGGGGAATTACTTTAATTATTGAGAATATAGCTTTATTTGCGTACAGAACAGTTCTACTAATCAGAAGGTTGGTAGTTTGATCCCTGGCTGCTCCAGTCTGCATGTCAAAGTATATTTAGGTAATATACTGAACCTGAGCTGCTCCTGATGCATTTATGGGAGTCTGAATGTGTGTGAATGTTAGACAAAGTGCTTTGGCATGGAAAACAGAGTGACTGGATAAATGAGGCTTGTAGTAAAAAGAGCTTTGAGTGCTGTGATTCCATAGCAACCACTGGTTACTAGGGTATACAACACTGGAACACAAACTTACTTGAGAGGTAGCTATAAACTGTTAACAGCCAAGTTAATCACAAGGAGCTTTTCAGGTGTGTGTTAACATAAAGCCACAATCTTTTTAAGAGTGCACATCCCACCAAAATCACTCTAAGGTCAGACAAAATGCTCCAAAAAAATCCCTCTCAAAAGCCTCAGTTAGCGTGTCAGAGGTTAAAGTTCATTTTGTCTTTTCTAATTGTACTGTCAAGTAAGGCTTGTTTGAAGGGTTGCTGCCTCTGAAAAGAACATTGCAAAAAAAACCTTGAAAAAAAATGAAAAGAACATTGTAGCACAGCTTAGGTTTGCAACGCTGCGTCTGAACCAACCACAAGATTTCTGTAACAATGGGCCTCATTCACTAGTATTTGCATAGAAATGTTCTCACACTGTGTAAACAACAAAAACAAAAACAAAAACAAATGTAAATATGTCAGATTTTACCAATTTTAGCATTGAAAGACAAAATTTCACATATCTGGGTATCACAGTGACAAAAATATAAAAACCTCTTTAAAGAGAATTTGACTCCTGTGCTAAATGTTCCTGTACAATACCATGCTGCTGCTACATTGAAATTTCCCCATTGTGGGATCAATAAAGGGATTTCTATTCTATTCTATTCTAAACCAAGAGAAAAGATCCCTCACAAAATGGACGCCTCTTTCCATGTCCTTGGTAGGATGTATAAATTCAATTAAAATGACTATATTACCCAAATTTTTATAATTTTTTCAGGCAATACCTATTTTTATTCCTAATATGTTTTTTAATGAACTGGACTCGATTTTCTCATTCTACATCTGGTACGGTAAACACCCAAGGATTAATAAGATACATCTTCAAAAACCTAAGGGGGGTGGGGGGGCTGCCCTCCCCAATTTTAGGTTCTATTATTGGGCTGCGAACCTTGGGTGTTTAGTGTTCTGGTATTTTTACCATAACCTGAGTGACCGCCCTGACTGGGTGACTATGGAGTCACACAGCAGCAAGAACATATCCATACCGGCTTCGCTCTGTTCCCCACTTTCACTCTCCTCTCCTAACTGCATTTTAAATCCTGTAGTGAAACATTCACTGAGAATATGGGGCCAGTTTAGGAAATACTTTAAACTTAAATTTTTCCTCTCTAAGCCCCATTGCGCTTATCCATTTCTTTAAACCATCTGTTTAGGACGGGGTGTTTCTAGAATGGAACCAGAGGGGACTTACTCATTTTAAGGACCTTTTCATAGGAAAGAAACTAGCATCATTTGAACAACCTTTCTTCCTGCTCTTGACGGAGACGGTCGCACTATCTCTCTCTCCCTGCCCTCCCCATCTCTCTGCTTGCTGCTTGCTGTGAGAGCGTCTCTCACACACTGTCCGAATAAGAATAAGATTGAGATCAACATGGATCTGGGAAACTGGGCCTTCACCATCATTGATCAAATTTTTTCCACTATGAGATCGGGGAAAGGGGAGCCTGCGTGTCCGAGTGGAACAGACCCGGTTGGATACGTCATCGATTCTTGGAGCTCCTGGAGACCTGTGTGCTTCTCGGCCCTTGAGGTTGAAGACGTGGAAGACGCTTACATATTCAGCTTTTTGGTAGCGGTATCTTTTCTGTTTGGGCTCGGAGGATACCTGATTTACCGGGAAATTAAGAAAATCTGGGCGGCAGTTCGACATCTGCAGAGGCTGCCGACCCAGGTGGACGGCTTGTCCAGAGCCGTACAGACTCAGACTCAAAGCCTGGTGGACCTGAGCCGTAAAGTTAACGGGCTCGCAGGCGAGAGGGGTTAGATCTGGAGATAAGGTTCGGTTCTGCACAGTGAGGACGGTAACTAATGAATTTGGAATATTGGATTACTGAATGGTTCCCCAGTGAGACTGAAGGCTGTTGGAAAAAAACAAGCAGCCTGTTCCAAAACAACATCTGCATTATCAGAATTCGGCTCCCTAACCGGCCTTGGCTGGCAATCATATCTCTCCAGGACTATGTGTGACGGTCGCTCTTCCCCCCACTCCGCTTTCTGATTTGTGAAGCTGGATCTGGTGTACCACGGCCGCTGATGAAATTCCATCACTATCAGCGAACTGTTTTGGCTAAGAGCTGGCATCTGGGCTCCACAATGCCCCCACCCTCTCGTCTCCGTCTGCATCCCCTCCTGACCTGACCTCACCTACCGCTGCTATTCTGGCTTTAAATGTGCAAATATGCTCTGCTAAGGTGGTTTTTTTGGACCCTGGTATGGTGCTCATTTTGAGAACTGTACCAGATGACTTTTTTTTTAACCTACCTACCCCATGATGTGTGTTGTTTTCTTTTTCGGGGAACTGTAAAGGTAGCGCTGCAAGTCGGCTGCATGACCTCAGGACACCTGTCCCCCCATGTTGTGTTTTGTTTGTTGTATTCTTGGATGGGTGCTCTGTTAACTGCAATTTCCAATGTGTGAACTTGTTCACCCACATGGCAATAAACTTCATTCATTCATTCACAACTCAGCATTAAATATGGTCTACCACAATCCCACTTTTTTTAGATATTTACAAGCCAGAAGTCTTATTCAATCTCATCTTTCAGGCTCAGTTTCTCTATCAGAGTTTACATTGTTAGAAACCATCTTATTACTGAAAACATTCTATAAAGGGCTGATTTCATGGCTTTACAATAAAATGCTAAACATGACAGAAACCTCCTCATCCAAACTTAAAACTTCATGGGAAGAGGACTTGAACATGACCATTCCAGATGAAACATGGGCCTCTACTTAAACTTGTTAATACAACTTCTCTGTGTGCGCGCCACTGTCTTATTCAATTTAAAGTGGTACATAAAGCCCACTTTTCTAAAAGCAAACTATCTCCTATCTATCACGAACACACCCCATACTGTGACAAATGCAAAACTGCTGAGGCCACACTGGTTCATATGTACTGGTCCTGTCCCAGTCTGCATCAGTTCTGACAGACAGTTCTGTCCAGGTTCCTCACAGTTGCAGTAACACCTGACCCTCTCCTGGCCCTTTTCAGCATCAGTGATGAGGAGTTGCCCTTACCTGCCTCTATAAGACGGGCGTTGTCGTTTTGTTCTCCCTTAGCGAGGCGTGCAATCCTAATCAGGTGGAAGGGTGCTGCTGCTCCAACACACAGAGTGGTTGGAAACTGGAAACTGGTAAAATAAGATGTTCTCTTCAGCACTCTACTGGGAAGTTTAAAAAGAATATGGGGCCCCTTTCTTGATGCAGTCCAAAATATACAATAATATTTAAGGTAAAATCATTTTTAATAATATGTGCTCTGCTCCTGTCAGGGGTAAGGATGATGTGTGTAGACATAGGGCAGTGACCTAGGTTGGACTGAATGGGATACTGGCAGGGATTATTTTGTTGAATTTATGTATTTATTTAAGTTTTTGTTTGTTTTTTTCCCCTTTTTTTGGTTGTGTTTGAGTGTTATTATCATATATTTGACTCCTTTTTACCTAATGGCTTTTTTTTGTATGTAAAGGGTAAAAACTAATAAAAAGACAGTGATTAAAAGAAAAGTGTGTGCACAATTTATCATTTGATTCCTTTAACTTGCACCTGTTTTTCCAGATGGACTGTTTTGGGCTGAAGTAATGGAGGTTCTGAATATCACTGAGACACTGGTAGTAGTAGGAGTAGTATTAGTAGTTATATAGTTACTAACAGTTTAAAGAAGCATGTTTACATTTTCAGGCCTTCATCTCTTGTTCATACATCTGGTCTGAATAAAACTCAGGTACAAAAATATTGACAAATCACTGAGTTCAGTTTGAAACATCTATTTGCATGATTTATACAGAGCTTTGAACTTATGCACTGTTTCTGAATGAGGCCCAATGGTCTTTGGATAGACAAGACCAAAGTGGAGATGCTTGGTCATAATACAAAACTAAACTCAGCAAATCAGGACAAACACCTCAGACCAGCTGCCAGCACGGTGGTGGAGGCATTTAGGCATCTTGCATCAATGAGTCATGAACTCCTCTGCATACCAAAGTATTCTAACATCAAATATGAGGCCATCTGTCCCAGGCTTGGCCTAAATTTGGTCAATGATCCCAAGCACAGCAGCAAATCTGCAACAAAAAGGCTGAAAAAAAAAAAGAATCAAAGTTCTGCAACGGCCCAGTCAGAGTCCAGACCTCAGCCTGCTATGGTGGGACCTTAACAGAGCTGCACATGAATGAATGCTGCAAACCTCAGTTAACTGAAATGATGTTGTAAAGAAAAGACAGAGTTCCTCCACAACAATGTGAGAGACTCATAAATACGGATGGCAGTCGAGAACCAATTCTTGCTGAAAACTGATTTCCAGTACCTCCAGAGAACCGATTTCCAGTACCAGGTACTGAAAGGCGGCAGGTCACCTACTGATCGAAAGGTCGGCGGTTCAATTCCTGGCTGCTCCGGGCTGCATGCCAAAGTATTATTGAGCAAGCTACTGAACCCCAAGTTGCTCTCCGATGCAAGTGTTGGAGTGTGTGTTAGATAATAAAAAGTACTTAGCTTAGTCACTCATGGAAGTCCTTGTGTGAATGGGGTAAATGTAAATGTGTTGTATAAGAACTACCGTATTTTCCGGAGTATAAGTCGCACTTTTTTTCATAGTTTGGCTGGGGGTGCGACCTATACTCCGGAGCGACGTATATGTGACATTTATAACACATGAACCAAAATACTCCAGCCACTTGACATCTCCGTGAACTGCAGCTTTAAGGCAGTCTTGTGTAACCTGTGGGCGCAGTGGATGGAGAGCACAGCTTAACGGCAACTGGGAGAATGCGCCACCCAACTTTCCTGGAAGTCATTGGATGGATCAAGAAAACATGGGCTTCAGTGACAAACCATCCTGTTGGGATTCAGAAAGGCTGGAATAATTGGAACTGCAGCTGACGACGAGTCTGACTAACGCGACACAGAAGAGGAAGCGGCGCTTCGTCTACGGAGTGTACGGAATTGTTTAGAAGTGACACCGAGGATGAAGAATTCAATGGATTGATGGTTTGGTTAACTTGTTAGTATGTTCTTTATGCTATGGTTATCTGAATAACTTAATGTTACGTTAACATACTGTAGCGATTCTCTTAGTTAGAGAGCGTGTTGATGTTGTGGGATTTCGGACTGTTCGGGAGGTTCGTGAAGGCAGCATGGAGAGAGAGAAAAAGACCGAGAGCTTGCCTGTGTGTGTGTTGCTGTTCCGCTGTTGTAGTTGTGGTTGGCGTGGCTGTGGCCTACAGCAGCCGTTTTTCTGTTAATAAAGACGACCTTTGTTGTGAATATCGCCGACTTTGGAAGTGTGTTTACAACGTTACAATACCGAACACGTGTTCGTTGTGCGTCATGTAGCTGAATGTGCTACGTTAGCATAACGTAGGTGTAACCGTGTTCGTCCTGTTCTTTAATCCATTATTATTTTAAATTGCCGTTCAAGATGGAATTTGTGCTCTGAGTCTCGGATTCTATCAACCCCCCCCCCCCAAAAAAAAGTGCGACTTATAGTCCAGTGCGACCTATATATGTTTTTTCTTCTTTATTATGCATTTTTTGGCTGGTGCGACCTATACTCCGGAGCGACGTATAGTCCGAAAAATACGGTAGTCCACTTACCATTAATTCAATTCTTTGTAACTGTTAGTCTGCTTGCCTAATGAGTCCATCTATCAGTTCCACTGCTGTGAGGATGCATTTGCATGATGACGTGACACATGCGTTTTATTTGGTCCAGAATATATCAGACATGGCATCACGACAGAAGTGATCTAAAGTCTGGTATTTCACAAAGAACGATGATACTGGGGCCACTTGCAACGAATCCTGAGCTTTGATATCAACAAAAGGCGGAAATGCTTCAAACATGCATTTAATTTAACCAAAACTTTTCATGCTTTAATCTCTGATTAGTGACTAGGGGGATGCTTGTGGATAAAAAGCATTTCCAAATTATATTTACAGTGTTTCAGCAACAGCAGCAGCTGTTTTACGTGCAGACTGTGCACACACAGGAAGCGCAAAGAGGCAGAGCCGTTACTGAGACGGTGAGCTCGAGTGGAGCGTAAAGAAACGTTGAAAACAGCAGCACCTTTTCCTGTAACCACCATTAAAACCTTTACTTTGAAAGAGCTGGAGGTCCTTCATCAACCACCTGATCAATAAGTGCCAACGTGAAGAAGAGAGAACTTTGTAGATTTGTATCCACCACCATTTGTTTCACACAGCAAAAAAAAAACCCTGCAGTATGGAAGTTAAAATATGCAGATGAATTGTTATTATGAAAAAAGGATCTCTAATCGCATCACTTGATTAATCAATGGAATAATCAATTTTCCAGCCCTATTTTGCTGTACTATATTTGCTGTATGTACTATATTTCACTATACTGTATGAATAATCTCCACCTCATGTAACATTTAGTTGATGAGGTCTGCCAGAGTCTGGCTGGCTCAGAGGTTGGTACTCGCACACCTTGCAGTTTTATTTTATGTTAAAATGTTCAAATATTAATTGTGTTAATTTTAAAAGAGGAATTCTTATTTTTTTATACCAGTTTTAATCTTTTTCTACTTTGCATTAAAGAGTTAATGCAAACCAACCTGTTTGTGGTATATTTTATACACTAATCCAATGAGAATCGATAAGAGAATCAAGAAAGAACTGAAACAGTGAGTGGTATCAATAATGGAATTGGAATTGCTAAATTATTATCAATTTCCAATCCCTACTCATGAAATCATAAACCATCAGTGCAACTTATTGCTGCTAAATATGGATCTACAAGCTATTGAATCATGGGTTTTCACAGGACTGCAGAGTTTCCTTTGTTACATATTACTTTATGCATCTAGATAATATCGTTCATGTATTCAACAAATCAGTCAACATCTGCATCAACCACACTGTGTAACTCAATGTGTCTCGTATGGTAACAAATATATAATCAGCATTAGAATCTAAAGGAGACCCTACAACAGGGTTCTAAGAATTACCATGGTTCTCAGTTCCTGTAGTGCAGACAGAAAAAAGGCAGTGCCACCACAAATTAATACAGGAACTATGAAACAGTTACTGTGGTGTCACACAGAGAACATGTGATTAAAGTTATGTCCTTGTTCTCTCATTAATAATACACACAAACACACAATAAGACCTCCAGCTGGGTCACATTATCACGTTAGTATTCACTGACATTACATTCACTGACTGAGTAGCTTTGAATGGGGACCTGCTGTATTTGGATCCTGCAGCTTGTGTAAATGAAGAAGGTGAGTCAGATTTAGTTCATAAAGCTGACACATCCCAATCATTACCATATTTTAATCAACAAACACTCACACTGACTCAAATCTACACTTTGTTTTATTACAAGTTTAGTATCTTTGTGGCTAGGAGCAGACACTTTCTGTGATCGCTGCTGATTTACTGACTCTTACCCAAGGAGTAGCAGTAACTGGTCTGAGTGTTGGACTATCTCACAGTTAAAGGTCAGAGGTAAACTGTGGGGACTATAATCAGCAGGTGAGGCTCAGACTGTGTTTTAGCTCAGTCTTTGTGCTGCTGTGAGTCACTCTCTGCTGGAAATGTGTGTTTCCTCTACAAAGGTGTGTTAGAGCTGGAATGAATGGATTAATGAGAGTGGGAAGACGAGGATTGACTCACCAAGGAGCAGAGAAACAGATGCAGCCTTCATGTTGTCTGGATGACGTCTAAATGAAGTCTGACCAACAGAGCGATGGCTTCAGCTACAGCATCTTCACTTCCCTGTTCACACTCAGCGTGACTGGCTGAGCCCTGCATAAACCTGCTGCTATTATAATGGTATGTTTGCCTTAATGGAGTTCAGTGTGGTTTTGAATTTCTGTGAGACCGCAGCAGGTTGGTTTAGATATGGCGAGTACAGTTT
This sequence comes from Archocentrus centrarchus, assembly GCF_007364275.1. Classification (NCBI taxonomy): domain Eukaryota; kingdom Metazoa; phylum Chordata; class Actinopteri; order Cichliformes; family Cichlidae; genus Archocentrus; species Archocentrus centrarchus. The sequence goes on along the minus strand of NW_022060254.1, from coordinate 6,656,743 downwards.
CTGCTCTCGAGTTGGTTTGATGTGATGTGGAAATATTAGACAGGACTGAAAAGGTTTGTTTCTCTATTCTGGTTCCTTTTATTGTTTTCTTCCTGCTGTGTCTCGATGTGCCAGGGTAACACTCTCCATATCAGCTCAGTTATGGTTGCTATTGTTAGTTTTCATCTTTTACTCTTTCATCTATGATTTTAGTCTCTATCCCAGATTCTCTGGTGTTTATGTGTGCCTCTTTGTAATTGTCTTTCTAATCATTTACTGCTTTATTTTGATCATCACTTTTTCTTTTGTCTGATCCAGTTAGTTTTACTTCCTGTCTTTGTCAGTTTCTTTGTCTGGGTTCTAGTTTTGGTAGTTTATGTCCTGTAAACATTGTTTTATTTTATAAATATTTTGTCACATCAGAATTATAAGGTTCTATTTGACATTTTTGATGAAATTGAGTTATTGTCATATTCTTATTCTCTGACCACTTATCAACAATATGTAAGACATTAGTTCAATTATATATAATTTTGTCCATTTCATTCACAAAACAAAAAGGTTCTATCTGCAAAATCAAGCTTTACCCTGGTACTATAAGATTCTATCTGTGAACCAATAGGTACTTGAAATGTTCACAAGAGAGCCAATCAGGTTGCTTCTTTTTTGTAATACTGGTGCGGCACAATGTCAAGCAGAGGAGACGCAAGAGAAAATGTTTCATGGGGCTGTTTACAAGTCATCTAAAGGTTGAGCGTTCAAAAATGAGTTGACAACAGACAGAAGTATTAATGGCAGGAAACTCTGAACTTTTGATCATTTTTAGGTCACACTGAGATGTTTTTTTTTTTTTGCACTGTTAGCTATCAAGCTAGCGAGCTAACGCTAGTTTTGAATTGTCTATGGGCAGCGCTAACATAGAAAAACAATGTCTTTGCCATTATTGAGAATAGTCAAAGGTTGTAATATAAGTTACCTCACATATAAAATATTATTGATTGAAGAATGACTTCAGATTTTAATTTATTCTATGACGTAGCAGTGCTACCATGTTAATGAGCTCTGTCTATTTTTATTTCTGTCATCAAACTCCAGAAGAGCAACTAAAAGGAAAAAAACTCCAGAAAAGGGACGACAAAGAAATTGTGATATTTTCCCGAATAAATACAACCAAAACAAAAATTTATTGTCAGTGATGTTTTTATAGCATGATGATTTTGATTAAAGATCCAAGTCTAAAAGTCGACCTTTTAAGTGGGATGAGTTTTTATTTGGATTTCTGTACTCAGTGGACTCAGAGTCTAAATATTTGTTCAGTATTTTAAAGAATGGAAAGAATCTCTGTACAAATTTTATTGAAATTTGAGTTTATTATGTCAGAGTATACCCCTCTTAAATGTTTATCAAATGTTTATTTTATTTCACTTTTTTTTTATTTTTACTTGTTGGGTTTCATATAATTCTATGTTGAGATATCTTGGGAAAAATAAAGGGTGGGGGAAAAAAAAGGGCTCAGTCTGCCAACATGAGTTTAATGAAATTGTGTAATAGATGTTGTGCAGCACAGCGGCATGGTGGTAACACAGCTAGATTGACATCTAGGTCTGGGTTCGATTCCACCTTGGCCCGGGCCTCTCTCTGTGTGGAGTTTGCATGTTCTCCCAATGTCTGTGTGGGTTTCCTCCCACACTCCAAAGACATGCACTTACTAGGGTTAGGTTATTTGGTCACTCTAAATTGCCCATAGGTGTGAGTGTGAATGGTTGTCTGTCTCCCTGTGTTGGCCCTGCAACAGGCTGGCGACCTGTACAGGGTCTATCCTGCCTCTCGCCCCATGTCAGCTGGGATAGTCTCCAGCGCCCCCACCCTCGTGACCCTGAACAGGATAAGCAGAAGAGAAAGGATGGATGGATGGAGATGCTGTAGCATTGAAACATTCAAAGATGAAACTTTGTCAAGCGTCATCTTCTTCCAGTTCTTTTAAAGGTAAATGTGTGTATAAACAGTTTTCCATGAAAGAAGAAGCTTAAAAAATGTCACAGAATTCATTAAATTTGATTTAACCATGCTTGTGGACACTCTGTCATATCTCTAATTTCATGGTTTAAGGTTTGAACATCAGTAGTAGTTTTCACATTTTGCAGATAGAACCTATAATTCCAAACAAAAACAAGTTTTTAGAATTATAAGGGTCTCTCTGCATTTTACTTGTTCAAAAAACCCCCATTTGCACATTTAATAGGATTTTGATATTACTGATTTAGAATACATATAGGGTGTGTTTCATAATCATATGTGAAAAAGACTTATTCCATCTGTAATTTTTGCTATACAGAGTGCAAAAACTTTAAAGCTTAATATCTCAAAACTGGTCAGAACGTAGACAGAACCTTATAATTCTAAGTTTTGTCAGCTTCATATTTTGCATCCCTACCTCCTTATTTCAGTTCAGTGTTATTTATATAGGACAAAATCGCAACAATAGTCACCTGAAGGTGCTTTATATTGTAAGCTCCTACAATAATATAAAGAATACAGAGAAAACACCAACAGAGGACATCCTGTGAGCAAGTACTTGGCAACAGTGGGAAGGAAAAAAGTCCCTTTTAACAGGAATAAAACACAAAAAAATTATTTACAGGTCCTTCTGCAATATTTTATTTAACCCAGTGTGAATAAAGCACAGATGATGTGGCCATTGTTGCATTCCTTAACATGCTAATCAAGCCTACCTCAGATTACGAGTGAGAGATACATGATTGAAGTCATACCGGCCCGGACGTCGCCCAGATTAACAAGGTCCATGTCACATGAGATGAGAACTGAGAACTGCTGGAATGCTACCACACATGTAAACATGAAGAGGGTTTAGGACCGATGGAGCTCAGTGTCCCTAGATCCGAAGGAAGCAACTGCTATCATAACTAGAGATTGACAAGGTACAACTCAAATGCTACGGCAAGGGGGAGCCAGGACAACAGGTCAGAGGGGAGATTTCATCATCCCCACACTCTGAGTTCAGGTTTCAAGCCCCAGATGTGAAGATGTGAATGCAGCACTACAGACAATCCCTACCACGGCTATCACTGAAACCAATCAGTTGATGTATACCACGGTTTATTACACCTCTGCAAGGTGTAATAAATCAGATGTTCTCCACCAAACTACTCCAAGGTATACTCTCAGTGGCAGGGGAGAACGGAGCAATACTGGATGTGTCAAAGCTGGACTGGCAAACAGCACAGTTCCACTAATCATGGCAGCACAGGAACAAGCTCTAAGCACAAGATTGAGAGAGGATGGGGTCTACCGCACAAGGCAACACCACAGGTGCAGAGACAATCCAGCACATAACAGCAGGGTGCAAGATGCTAGCAGGCAGGGCATACATGGAACGCCATAACCAAGTGGCCGGCATAGTATACAGGAACATCTGTGCCGAGTATGACCTGGAAGTCCCGAGGTCAAAATGGGACACGCTCCCAGAGGTGGTTGAGAACAAAAGCAAAATTATGTCACTGTGTTGGTGGGATTGTAAAGGCTTGTGAAGTCATTGTTTTAGTAGCACAATGTTTGACTGACTCCAGGAAAAGTAGCTGTACTTGTTACAACTAATGGACATCAAAATAAAATAAAAGAGAGCTAAGATCCCGTGGGACTTCCAGATACAGACAGACAAACTTGTGATTGCTAACCAACCGGACATCGTAGTGGTGGACAAACAAATGAAGAAGGCCGTAGTGATATCAAAATGAAGAAGAAGGAACACGAGAAGCTCGACAAATACCAAGGGCTCAGAGAGGAGCTGGAAAGGATGTGGAAGATGAAGGTAACAGTGGTCCCAGTGGTAACTGGAACACTCGGGGCAGTGACTCCCAAACTGGGAGAGTGGCTCCAGCAGATTCCTGGAACAACATTCAAGATCTCTGTCCAGAGGAGCACAATACTGGGAACAGCTAAGATACTGTGCAGGACCCTCAAGCTCCCAGGCCTCTGGTAGAGGACCTAAATTTGGGGGAAAAAAACAAGGCCGTTAGAGGCAAGCAGGGATAAAAAAAATCTCTCTCTCTCTCTATTTATATATAGATTTATCCCTCTCTCTCTCTACATATATATATATATATATATATATATATATATATATATATATATATATATATATATATATATATATATATATATATATATATATATATATATATGTAAAAAGTGGTATCATGCCATCCCTAGTCTAAATTAAAAAGTTCACTTTGGTGCCCTACTATCTGTACCATTATAGTAAGGTAGAAAAATTAAATTTACCCATAAGCATAAATTACACAGCTTAGTTTAAAAGAGCAAACTAATATTTTTAAATTTATTGGAATCCAAAGGAACACATTACACTAATGACAGTGCAGGTTTACTTTTTTTCAGTGTGTGCATAGAGTAAAAGCAGTACTTACAGAATGTGCTGTACTTTTAAAGTCTCTGTTCAACGTATTAAAACTTTTAACAATGCAGCATAAAGAACTACAATTCAAAAACATTTAAACATGTATTGCAAATTGCATGTAAACCTGTAAATCCTGACAGGGCCTGCCCCATTCTGATTTATCATTTATCAATTTAACATACAGTTGAGTAAAAACACTTTTTCACATTTAGATCTGAAATCTGTCTTCAAAAATATAACGGTAACCTCAAGATTTTTTCAGAAACTGCTACATGTAATTAGCATCATGCCATATAGGCTTAATACTTCCAAAATCAATAGCTTCATCAAAAGATCATCCCTACAACTCAATGAAGAGCTTTGTTTTTAGAGCCTGAGCTTTGTGTTATAGATTGTTCGCATCTACTTCCAAAAAGAGTTTCCACACAACCTCAAAAATATATCTAAGTGTGTGAGGGTAACTCAAGTTAAAGGTATAAATGAACCCAAACAACAACGCAAAAGCAAGTGACACACTGCCAAGATCTTCCAGAACTACACCTTCAATTACACTCCAACATCTACAGGAAGGTTCACAGTTTCAGCCCCCTGAACTCTGGTTGCACAGATTCCCAAACCAATCTCCTCAATCCCATGTTGATTTGCAGCCACATTAGAAACCTACAGTGGAACAGGAAAAAGAAAAGATAAAAACAGAAGTCACTCATTCGTAGGACAGAAAGGATTAGAAGAATAATCACTGTTTCAATAGATAGATTTCCTCCCATTCTCACTCCCAAAAGTATTTTGTTTTAACTTTCCTGCTCATTTGTTCTCCACCATTCACAGCTTATGTTGTATTTTGCCTACACCACATTTTTGCCTCCCTAACCATCCACACTCATAAAAATACACTTCTTAAATTATATTTCAATGCAACTATGAATACCTGTGCTGTGGCAGTCACAAGTTGCATAATCTTTCATCCTTGGACTCCTGTTTTGGTGAACATCTTCAGATGTTTTGTAGCATGCCGGTCCAGCTTTGAAAAGAAACGTGAAAGCAGATGGACTGTTGTAATCTGCTCAAACTCTGCGCTAACCTACAAACATTCAGATTCACAGAATTTACACAAAAATTGGGAGTGTGACAAATATACTTTCCTTGATGACTGCATTCCCTTACCTGTTTTGTCCTAAAAAGAGCCGGCCATTTTGTTTTGAAATCTGCTGTAAGAGGTGATTCCTAGATGCCTTCTCAGGTCTTATCCATTAAGCACTTTCAATGTCTGGTCATTGACCTTTTTAACTTCTGAAAGACAGGCCACTGTTACTCTCTCAAGACTCTCAGCTGTTTCTTTACACCATATGCTGGGCTAGACTTTCCTTTCCGTTTCTGTTTGAGTGAATTCACAGTGAATTCCACGCAGCATTTGAGGCCTGCTAGAGTGACTCTTATTCATGTTCAGGGGTTGAAGCTATCCACTAGCTGTCTGCCATAAGCTAAGTGGGCATGCATAGCCCACTCACAGAGGTTCTGCTTCCTGTACCGTGCCATCTGCTGTGGCCCAGAGTTGAACTTCTTGCTCATTCCAAGATTTCCGGCAAGCTCAGCAGCTTTATTAAAAGAACCTCGTGGGGTTCATGAGCAGGACACCTGTCAGAACCGTTGCCCAGTTTTTGATTTGTTTTAGGGGCTGAGCATAAAGCTGCTGGAATATCCCGCCCTAGGGCAAAATTGGGAAGTCGTAAATCCTTTTTAATGAGCACATTAAGAGAGCCATGAGAGGGTTAACCTTGACAGTTGTTGTGAGGGATGTTGCTTACTGTCATGATGATGATTTAAAAATGCTCTGGGATGTTTGTGCCCTTTTAGATAATGGAGAGGATTAATAAGAGTCTCTGCTGGGTATCTGTAGGGGATACAGGTGACCCAGTTTTCAAAGATGCTGAACAAGCAAAAACCTGAAACAAAGGATTGAGGAAGAGTATAAATACCACGCTTAGAAGAGGAGAGAAGAAAGAAGAGATAGTCTTTGTCCATGTTGCCCATTTTTCCACCAGCTAAGGCACAACCTCCTGGGAGGGCTTCTTGCTTTTTGTCCTCTGTTTTTGTGTTTGTATATTTCTAAGTACTACTAACTTTTTGCAACAGAGTTTGCTCATCACCATGGATCATTTGGACAGTTTGATTTTACTTGGACTCATACTTAATCTCAGCACGGGCTCTTCTCGGTCAGAGGGTGTGATGGGGAAGCCGGAGAAATGTAGATTGCACGGCATTAAAAGAAGTTACCACTCTACGCATGCGCATTTAACCACGTTAGCTTTGCTTTAACCACTTTAGCAAGCTACCTTGTCACAAAGCTAGCCTCCTAGTTTTCAGAGGTGGGAAGTAACGAAGTACAAATACTTCGTTACTGTACTTAAGTAGATTTTTCAGGTATCTGTACTTTACTTAAGTATTTATTTTTCTGACTACTTTTTACTTTTACTCCCTACATTTTTACACAAGTATCTGTACTTTCTACTTCTTACATTTTCAAACAGACTCGTTACTTTTTAACACGTCAGAGAGAAGTTTGCGTTTCCGGTCAGTGCGCCTTCAAACATAAAACGATCTGAGCCTAAATGGAGGAATAATAACATATAAGAGACAATCGTACTGCGTATCCTCCATCACCGGGGCTTATCTCGTACAAAGAGATTAAATACGCAAACCCATATAAGTAATGTATCATTTATAGCGCTATAATCGGGCCGGACCGAGTCCGTAAGTTGCGCTGCGGCACATAAACAGCTTAGCTAGCGCTACTGAAGAGGAGCGAGCATGAAGGGAGTAACGTGTGGCAGGTAAATGCAACGTTTCTAAATGCTCAACAAATATCAGCAAACACACAAAGTGTGTGCAGTTTGTCACACAGTGTGTCTGCTAGCTAAAAGAAGAGCTGATGCATTTCAGGGAGAGCAAAGAGAGAGAAGTTCACTCAGAGATGGAGAAAGAGGACAGGAGAGGAAGAAGAGAGGTTAGAGTTAAAGGTAAGGACTGGAAAATAAACTGAAGTATGCTGACTTTGTGTAATTCAAAGATTGTATGAAAATACTGCAGTTTAGTGTGTAATAAATAGGTTAGTTTGTTGTACTGTATTTACAGTAAAGCTCTGTGTTGGACTGGAGCACAGTGTTTGTGTTCATGGTCAGAGTTACAGGTTACATCAGTGCAGCAGAGATGAGTTTGACTCAAAGCTGCTGATGCTGAGGTTCATTCACTGAATCCAACATTTCTACAGCCTGTATGCTGTCAGTGTAGGGGATGGAGATCAGCTCAGATAGCTGTGAAATACTGGGTTACATCTTTGTGAGTTCAGTTCATCCACACAGAGCAGTAAACCTCAGAGCAGCAGCAGCAGCAGGTCAGCTGATCACAGCCTGCACACCAACATCATTTACTGCAGCTCACAATAGAAAGCTGTGATTCTTCTCCCCATGCAGAGCCACTACAGCTGATCTTAGGGTTCCTCCACCTTCTGAATCCCACTGTAACCCCTGAGTATCCTCATGTTGGTGTTTAGGTGGAGACACAGTCACCCTCTACTATGGAGGACACAGAGAACAGAGCTGTGTTTAAATTCCCTTTAACAGTTTGTGTCCTACATAACAGTTTCAAGCTGAGTGCATTCATTAGGTTTAGAATTTAGATTGGAATAACATTTGTATTCTCATGTACTATTTTATATTATTACAATAATATATAATGAGGTTCGGTTTGTTTTACACAAAAATAGCAGGTAGAAACATCCTCCAAAGAACTACTTTTACTTTCTTACTTTGAGTAAATTTCAGAGCCTGTACTTTTTTACTTTTACTTAAGTAGAGAAGTTGAACCAGTACTTCGACTTTTACTAAAGTATTTTTTAACATAAGTACTTGTACTTCTACTTAAGTACAGAATGTCAGTACTTTTGCCACCTCTGCTAGTTTTAAACAAAACTGAAGAAAGGAAAGGGTATAAAAATGAGTACCGTAGCCGGTCCAAATAAGAAACCCAAAACTTACCACTTCCATACGGAATGGGAGGAGGATTTTTTTTTCACGATGTTATATTCAAAGTGTGTTTGCCTCATCTGTCAGTGCGCCATTGCTATTCCAAAGAAGGGAAACGTAGACCGGCATTTTCGGACTGTCCACAAAAATTATGACATTGACTTTCCTCCGAAAAGCGAGCTGAGAAAGGTGAAGGAACTAAAATCCCAGTTGTCTGGACAGCAGTCGTTTTTCTCACAACTGACCACAAAAGCGAAGGCAGCCACCGAAGCATCATTCTGGGCGAGCCACTTAATTGTTAAGCACAAGAAGTCCTTCCAAGACGGAGAGATGATCAAAGAGGCATTTGCTGAAGCAGCTGATTCGTTGTTCCGAGATTTCAAAAACAAACCAGAAATATTATCTTTAATCAAAACTCTACAGCTTTCGAGGAATACCATTACACGGAGCTCTGAAGCCATGGCCGAGGATATAAACCAGCAACTTTGGAAGGATATTGCTGACTGTGAGTGTTTTTCGCTGCAATTAGACGAGTCAACAGATGTGAGTGACACAGCCCAGTTGTGCATTTGTATCCGGATGGTTTTTACCAACATGAATGCCAAAGAAGAGCTGTTGACAGTACTGCCCATGAAAGAACACACGCGAGGAGAGGACATTTTCCAGTCTTTCAAAAACTTTACTGAGAAAACCCAGCTCCCGGTTTGCAAGCTCGTGTCTATCACCACGGACGGAGCACCCGCGATGGTTGGCCGCTCGAACGGATTCATTGCCAAGTGTAGGGAGGATGATGCTTTCCCGGACTTCCTCAGTTACCACTGCATAATACATCAGCAGGCTTTATGCGCTAAAATGCTCAGCATGAAAGAGATAATGGATGTAGCAACGAAGATTACCTGTTCTATTTGCACCAGATCTCTTCAAAGACGACTGTTCCGTGCACATCTGGAGAAGGCTGACTGAGACCCCTCTGAGCTGCTGCTACACACTGACGTGAGATGGCTTAGTAGAGGGAAATTCCTGCAAAGATTTCGAGAGCACTATCCAGAAATAAGAGAGTTTTTACTCAAAGCTAAGCATGAAGAATACAGCCAACTAAATGATGAGCAGTGGCTTCTAGACTTGGCTTTTTTAACCGATCTGACCAACATGTTGAATGACCTTAATGTAGAGCTGCAAGGAAAAGACAAAACTGTTATCCACATGATCAGCTCAGTTAACGCTTTCAAATGAAAGATGCAACATCTGTCCTCAAAGTTGCAGCGCCATGATTTGGCAAACTTCCAGAATGTTGCGTCGGAGCTGGAGATGCAGGAGAAAACGTGCGAGCAACTTGACAGTGCACGGTACACACAGCACATTGAGAACTGTCTGTCAGAGTTTGACAGACGCTTTCAAGACTTGCTTTACTGGAGCCAATTGCTATATTCATGTGCTACCCATTTCAGGAAGATGCTGATGTTGATTGACTTGCATCAAAAATTGTAACGTTGTTTCATCTGAACTCGTCTGGTGTGGAGAATGAGTTTTTGACTCTACAAGCTGACACTGAACTCAAGTCCAGGGCTCATGGACAATTCTGGAACTTATTTGCAGAGGAAAAGTACCCCAGCATGAGGAAATGTGCCACTTCCCTAACTGCATTATTTGGTTCCACCTATTTATGTGAGTCAGCCTTTTCCCACATGAAGATTATAAAGTCCAAATACTGTTCTACCATGACTGATGATCATCTGGAAGTCTGCTTGAGGCTGGCTATCAGCAGCTACTGTCCAGACTATGCAGCCTTGACAGATGCCATTCAGTGAAAGTCAACCGAGTAAGGTAAGAAAAATGAATGTACACAGTTGAATTGTGCAATGTGGGTTAATGCAGTTATGCAAGACAAACTAATATGTTACAGATGAAATTTAAATTAAATTAAAATATACTTTATCCTAAAAGCACAAAATTGGCTTGGTCATCTTGTAAGTAGATTGCAAGCTGAAAAAGTGTGGGCACCCCTGATCTAGGAGAACCACTGAGACACTGGATACATCAAGATCAGATTTTTCAAGACTAAATGATAAGAAATTGTCATGTACCGCTGTGTGGCAGGCAGGATGAGGACCCCAGAGCAGGACACCAAAGGCAGAAACTTGGCTTGAAACTAGACTTTATTAAATAAAGGAAACAAAGATGGGCTGGACGGGAGCCAGCAGCACAAACTCTACTCTTAAAACAAAACGTGATGTGCCTTGGCATAACTTACATAACAGGAAATAACCAAACCTAGTATACGCAGACTTGACACACAGAGGGAACTGGCACACAGACAGAACCTAAACATGACCAAAACAGAAACCCAAATACAAAACACGGAAACATCAGGACGTCAAACTAAACACAAGACATGAGCCAAAATATACACAGGCACAATGACAGAACAGAAGGACATGGAAAGCAAAACCTAACACAGACATGACACTGGAGGGATAACACAAACACCTGAACACAGACCATGTGAAAACCATGAGGGGAACAGAAACTAAACACAAATGACTAAACAGAAAATCATGATAACCTAAAATCCTAATTCATGACTCAGAAAAGTACAATACAAAACCAAAAACGCTGGGTCACAAGGACCCAGGACATGACAGAAATCATGATCTGGTGTTTCCCTGCGAGTGAAAGAGGAATGTTTCTGAAACAATCTGTGTGTTGTGCAACCTTTTTCAAACAGCTGTGCTTTCCATCAAAGCCCATGGTCCAAAACACTACAAGTGGATCAAACAACTTAATCTCTGGGTACTGCTCCAGATAATGGTGTTTTGGTAGCAGTTTAACATGAGGGAAAAGTTGTTGATGCTTCTGTCTGTGTTCAGAGATCTCGCTTTTAAGATCTGGAGCAACCACAAGCTCAACAATAACCTTCAGGTCTAAGAGCACCTGCCGTGCAGGCTCATCCTCTGATGCAGCCGTGACTGGTTCTGAATGAAGGCTTTACTCTTCAGCTCTCAGCGGAGAAGGACTGTTTCCGGGATGTTTGTAAACAGATGCTCTACCCCCCCACTGTCCTGTCTTCTTCTGACCTGTGTTGGACTGATCTCCCTGACAGAGCTGCTGATGAACTCTACATCTTATCAGAACTGTTAGCTGAGGAGGGAGTTTGAGTCAGACCCACAGTTGCCCCCTCTCTTTCGCTTCTGATGCATTCAGAAGCGAAAGAGATACTTCCGGCGCCGCGCGAGCAGGCAGCCAGTTTCAGCAGCTCCGCACTAATTCCGTGTTTTTTCTCATTTTGTTTAGTATTAGATGTGTTTTTGTGTTTCTGTATCTTCTGCTCTTTTTCCTCATGATGGAGCAGACTTTTTTCTGGAAAACTTTGTTTTTATTTACCCTTTTTATGGTGTTTATGTTTGGAGACTGCGAGAGTGGCCACGCTCCTATTGTTTACTCTCGGGACCAGCTGATCTCCATCGGGTGCTCCGCTGTGCCTACTCCTGCAGAACGACTCGATATTCCCCGCGAACTGAGAAGGAAGAGACGCGGGAGACGTGTGGGTGTGATAGGTTGATTTTATTATTCTATTGATTATTAATCAAAGTTCATAATTGAGGTAAATATCTCCATGGGAATTGTTAAGAATATAACCTATCATTCTTCCATCGGTGATCTACTTGTTGAGCCTTTTTGTTAATGTGTGGGATATGTGATCATTTAGTCATACCTTGCACTGCAGGAGGGGGGCACTCCGGCCGCGGTGCTTCATTCTCAATGAAGCTGCTGAAGGAGAAGCATCGCGTTCGAGTGTATTTATTGATTTCCTTTCCCCTTCTCAGGTATGTGATGAGTGTTTGTGCTCCTAAGCTGTGGAGATATGTGCCGAGTTTTGTTTGACTCTCTGTAGACTGACTCACTACCTGTTCAAGACGTTTTGAAGTGTTATTTCTTTTGCATTTCTTGTAGCATACTGTTGGCTAGCTAGCTGAGCTAAGTGCTCTACGCTGCCGCTAGCATAGTGCACTGCGCCGCCAGAATGTGTGCATACGGTGATGGCGATGCATGTGCGTGTTAGTTCTGTTTGTACTGAACAACTATTGTAGAGAGAATAGGAATAAGGAAAAATGTCTGTTGATGTGTGTATATAAATGTTATTTTCAATACTTTGGAGTTTGATGATTTAAATTTGTGTTTAATAATTTGCTTGGGCATTTATGTCATATTTGGGTTCACCTGCAAGGGAGGACGGGGAAATTATACTGTACCTTGGTTGAAATCATTATTTACCTGTGAAGACAGATGAAGGAAGATCATTTTGTGATATTGTCCTAGAACTGACTGATGTGTACTTTTGTTATAGTGTTCCATATTAATGTTTTGTATCTATGTGTATACTTCAAAATAATTATATATTCTCAATGAAGCTGCTGAAGGAGAAGCATCGCGTTCGAGTGTATTTATTGATTTCCTTTCCCCTTCTCAGGGTGTAACACGGGCATAGGTCGTCGTTGCCAGGGGAGAAGGTACAGGCCCGTCATCCCGTCCATCATCATGGGAAACGTGAGATCTCTTCCCAACAAAGTGGACGAGCTGGCGGCGCTAACGCGACATCAAAGGAGCTACCGAGAGAGCAGCCTCATGTGCCTGACGGAGACGTGGCTAACCGAGCTAACCCCGGACTCACACATAAACATGGACGGCTTTCATTTGATCCGTGCCGACAGAACCAAGGAGAGTGGTAAGAAGAGGGGCGGGGGTCTGGCTGTGTTTGTAAACGATAGATGGTGCAACTCCAGACATCTAACCATCAAAGAGACGCTCTGCAGTAAGGACATTGAACTGCTCGCTGTTAGTATGAGACCGCACTATCTTCCTCGGGAGTTTTCACATGTTATTGTGATAACTGTGTATGTGCCGCCCTCTGCTAACGCTGCTGCAGCCTGCGATGTCCTCCATGCTACTACCAGCAGACTCCAAACACAGCACCCACAGGCCCTCTTTCTGATCTCAGGGGACTTTAACCACGTCTCCCTGTCCTCCACTCTCCCCACCTTCACCCAGTATGTCACCTGCCACACCAGGAATACCAACACACTGGATCTACTGTATGCCAACATCAAGGAGGCATACAGCTCATCACCTCTGCCTCCCCTGGGGGGCTCAGATCACAACCTGGTTCATCTCCAGCCTGTGTACAAACCCTTGGTACACAGAGAACCAGTTGTGACACACACAGTGAAGAAATGGTCTGAGGAGACTGAAGAAGCTCTGAGAGACTGCTTTAGCTCCACTGTGTGGGAAGAGCTTTGTGCCCCTCATGGGGAGGACATCGACAGCATCACGGACTGCATCACTGATTACATCAATTTCTGCGTGGAAAACACTGTGCCCACCAGGAGGGTACGGTGTTTTTCAAACAACAAACCCTGGATCAACTCTAAAATAAAGGCTCTCCTGAAGGAGAAGAAGAGAGCCTTTAGATCAGGAAATAAGGAGGAGCTGAGAGCCGTGCAGAAGGATCTGAGAAGGAAAATCAGGGATGGAAAAAACATCTACAGGAAGAAGATGGAGGACCAGCTACAGCAGAGCAACATCAGTGGGGTTTGGAGGAGTTTGAACTCAATTTCAGGCCACAAACCAAGCCCTAGGGTTGTGGGAGACTTAGAGTGGGTTAACAACCTGAACCAGTTCTTTAACAGGTTTGACCAGCCACCCACCCCTCCCCCAGCCCAGTCCCCCCTGCTGTCAGCCCCACCATCTTTAATGACTGCCAACCTTTCTTCTTCTTGGGACCTCACACCTCTCAGCTCTCAGCCATCACCCACCCCCTTCACTTCTGCGGACTCCATCTCACAACCCCCATCCCCCACCTCCATCTTGTCCCTCTCAACTCATCATGTGAGGAAGGAGCTACGTAAGATCAAGGTGCGAAAGGCTGCTGGTCCAGACGGCATCAGCTCCAGGCTCCTGAGGTGCTGCGCAGATCAGCTGTGTGGCATCATGGGATACATGTTCAACCTGAGCTTGAAGCTGGGGAAAGTACCACAACTGTGGAAGACCTCCTGTGTGGTACCGGTACCAAAGACCAAACATCCAAAGGATCTCAGCAGCTACAGGCCGGTAGCCCTGACATCGCATCTAATGAAGACCCTCGAGAGGCTGGTCCTCAACCATCTACGCCTCATGGTGTCGTCTTCGTTGGACCCGCTGCAGTTCGCCTACCGGCCTGGCATCGGGGTGGATGACGCCATCATCTACCTCCTGCACCGAGCTCTGACCCACCTGGAGAAGCCTGGAAGCACTGTGAGGATCATGTTCTTTGATTTCTCCAGTGCTTTTAACACCATCCAGCCAGGACTTCTGAGAGACAAGCTGGAACTGTCAGGAGTGGACCACCACATCTCCGAGAGGATACTGGACTACCTCACTGACCGCCCACAGTACGTGAGGACACAGGGCTGTGTCTCTGACAGGCTGGTCTGCAGTACGGGGGCCCCACAGGGAACTGTGCTGGCACCGTTCCTCTTCACCCTCTACACTGCAGACTTCTCCATCAACTCCCCCCGCTGCCATCTGCAGAAGTTCTCTGACGACTCTGCCATAGTTGGCCTCATCACAGGTGAGGATGACTCAGAGTACAGACAGTGGACTCAGGACTTTGTGGACTGGTGCCAGCGGAACCACCTCCTGATCAACGCCGCTAAAACCAAGGAGCTGGTGGTGGATTTCCGCAGGCGCAGACCCACCACACGGACACCGGTGAACATCCAGGGAGTGGACATTGAGATAGTGGACTCTTATAAGTACCTGGGTGTTCACCTAAACAATAAACTGGACTGGACTCATAACACTGATGCGCTCTACAGGAAGGGTCAGAGCAGACTCTACCTGCTGAGAAGGCTGAGGTCTTTTGGAGTGCAGGGGACACTCCTGAAGACCTTCTATGACTCTGTGGTGGCATCAGCCATCTTCTATGCAGCAGTATGTTGGAGCAGCAGCTTGTCTACAGCTGAGAGGAAGAGGATAGACAAGCTCATCAGGAAAGCCAGCTCTGTCCTAGGATGTCCTCTCGACTCAGTGCAGGTGGTGGGAGACAGAAGGACTCTGACCAAAATAACATCACTGATGGACAAGGTCTCCCATCCCATGCATGAAGCTGTTGCTGAGCTGGAGAGCTCCTTCAGTGACAGACTGCTGCATCCTAAATGCACAAAGGAGCGTTACCGCAGATCCTTCCTCCCAGCAGCTGTAAGACTGTATAACCATCACTGCTCCCAACAAAAACCACAATAGCCTACACAATGTAGGATAATATATAATATACTGTAAATAGTCCGGCCTGTTAAGGTTCAACACACAGGCACATCATGTACATTGTATATAGTGTTATTATTAGTAGTATAAAGGTTAATATTGTTTGTTGATTTTATATATATTCTTTTCTTAATAGTGTGAATTATTATATCTTTATTTATATTTATAATAACTGCGGCTGCTGTTACACCCAAATTTCCCCTCTGTGGGACAATAAAGGCTGTTTCTTCTTCTTCTTCTTCTTCTTCTGAACGTGATAAACTGAGTTCAGATTACATGCTTTCAGTTCAACTAACTAATCATTTTTAATCCAAATTACTTCATACAAAAAGTTAAGTCAACAAACTGCATCAGGAAAGATCAGCTGATTACAGTGTGCACACAAAGAAAATCTCTTGCAGGTCATAATAGAAATGATTCTTTTCCCCACATTGATCCACTACAGCTGATTTTAGGGTTCTCCGCCTGCTGAATCCCACTGTAACCCTGACTGTACTCATTTTTGTGTTTATGTGGAGACAGAGTAAACAAAGAAGTTTGTATTTGCGTGTACTAATAAAGTTTTTTTTTGTGTCATGTGTCATAGTGGGATTTCCTCCTGAAAACATCCAGTTCCACATTTCTCTGGGACAGCATCACATTACTCAGTTCTTCTTCTAAATTATGTGTGTGTGTGTGTTTGTGTGTGTGTGTGTGTGTGTGTGCGTGCGTGTGTGTGTGTGCGTGTGTGTGTGTGTGTGCGTGCGTGTGTGTGTGTGTGTGCGTGCGTGTGTGTGTGTGCGTGTGTGTGTGTGTGTGTGTGTGTGTGTGCGTGCGTGTGTGTGTGTGTGAGAGAGAGTTCAGGCAGAGTTTTCTGGACAAATGGCTCAGTTCACAGGACGAACAGTCAGAATCAAAACTCACTGAGTCTTACAGTTATAGTGGAGGAATCATTATTGTTGTGTGAAATGTGTGATAATAATGTGTAATAATATTTACAGTACTGGGCCCAATTGTTGACCACTTGTGTTTGATATTATTCTATTGATGCTTGGCAATTCTGTATGCTGAATAATTATTTTTATATAACTACAAATGACTTATTTACCAGTCTGTAATTAGGTGCATTTGCACAGTTATGCAAAAATATACATCTTTTGGATGAAAACAGTCCAACATGTCCAAAAGCAGGTCAAACACCCTAAATCACATAGTTCCTTAAAAAAAAACCTATGGCCTGTAGATTGGATATGGCATGCACTGATAATTATCCCAACCTCCTCAATGTCATGGACATAGTTTTACAGTGTATCATGTTGAAATACATTGTTTTTCAATGGGCTGAAACTGAAACAGAGATGCATCCCAAAAAATATTCGGCTTCAACTTTGCAGCATTAATAACGAATAGGCTTAGGGGACAGTGACGTGGTATGAGGGGGCCCCCAGATCAAGTTTTGCTTCGGGCCCCTTCCAGACTTGGGCCGGCTCTGCTTTTTTGCACTCGTCTACTATTTTTGAGGATCTACAGCCTGTGTAACTCTGTCTTCAAACCACAACCCCCAAAATTCTTTTTTTTTTTTTACTTTTTAAAACTGTCATCTGTATAATTTGTCACCACCTTTTTTCTTGCAAAAAAATTTTTTAGTCTTTTCAATTGAAAATTCAAACCCATGCATGCATGGAGTGATGGAGATTCTGTACTTGCAGTTTCTATGTGCTAGTGACCATAGAAGTTAAAAGTTTTTTAGGTAAGTACTTAGTTATTTAGTAATAAGTACTTGGAGTCTTCTCCATGTGGATGCAGAGAGAACTAGAACAAGGGGGGGGGGGGGGGGGGGGGGATTCTGGCAGACATGACTGACTGTTTCAGAAATATATAATCAAAAACTCTCAGCTTGAAAAGAGTCCCTTCTTTGTATCACTCTGGTGTGCAATTGAGATAAATGAAGAACAACCTTTGATGCTTTAAAAGTAACAATTTATTCTTTTTTCTTTAGAACTTTATACACTTCCACATATTTACAATCTTCATTTAATGCACTGAAGTTGTTTTTCTGGCTGTTTGAATCTTTAAATCAAAGGTGAGGAGAGGAGAGAGGGAGGAGGAATGGAGGGATGGGGCAGGAAAGAGAAGGGGTGGTGGGAGGACAGGCAGGGAGGGAAGGATGAGGAGAAAGAGGAAGAGGACTTCACGTCATATTCAGTTCTTTTTTGTGGTTTTCTTGTGCTGCTCGTTCTTCTTCAGCTCTTTGATGTTGTTCAGAAGCTGCTGCTCTGCCTCTGTCACTTTCAGTCTTAACTTCTTCTTTGCTTCTTTTGTTTTGCTGTTTTAGTTATTTCAGAGCTGTTTTACACTCTTTCTCTGTCAGTT
The DNA here is from genome assembly GCF_007364275.1 of Archocentrus centrarchus. NCBI lineage: Eukaryota > Metazoa > Chordata > Actinopteri > Cichliformes > Cichlidae > Archocentrus > Archocentrus centrarchus. Next base: position 6,638,656 of record NW_022060254.1, on the reverse strand, counting down.
CAGTCTCTGCCATGTCTGTCTTTATTGAAGCTTCTCTCTTCTCCTCTTTGCTGTGTTTCCAATAATTCCTTCTTTATGTTTTTGGATTCTTTCTTTTTTCCCTCTTGTAGCATTTTCTGCACTTTCAGCAGTTTCTGTTTCACATTTTCTGCTTCCTTCTCCACATTTCCAGTTTCCTCTTGTTTCCTCTTGTTTCTGCTGTTTTTCTTTTCTCTCTTCTTCTAGTGTTTTCTTCACTTCTGACAATTCCTTCTTTATTGTCTCAGTTTCTGGTTTTTCCTCCAGTTTTCCTTTTGTTTCCTCTTCAGTGGATTGTTGGACTTTTCGCTCGTCCTCTTTTAGTTTGGTGTTTTCAGCCTGGATGGTTTTAAAGGCCTCTCACAGTGCAATTAGCTCAGAAACCGTTGCAAAGGACTCTGTTACTGACAAATGGACACTGCCATAATAGTAACCTTATTAGAGTTTGCTTCATTTCCATTTTCATCCATTTCCTTCTGCATATTCTTTTAGGGATTGCAAAGGGGGGCTGGGCCCATCCCGGCTGTCATAAGGTGAGATGCAGGTTAAACTGACAGAGGTTTAACCTGACAACAATTCACACTCACACCTGTGGGCAGTTTAGAATCACCATTTAACTGAACTCCAAAACTACATGTCCATGGACCATTGGAGAAGACCAGATTTATGATTTATGAATCACTGAAACATAAAGAAGCGTCTAACCCAAGTGATGAACCAGTGTTGTGTCTTTCTATCACAGACAGCTGAGCAAAGAAGCAGTGTTAAATGGGCTCTTTAGGCTCTTTGTTACCAGCAGCCTGTCACAGAAACATCATCTCTGCTTTCATAGAGGTGCTCACACTTGCTGACCAATCAATGGACTGCATTTGATCGACAGCTGCTCCTTCCCCTCTTTGTTGTTGTCATGTGCTGAGGCTGTATTAAATCATTTGAGAACCTGGTGAGGACCAGATGATTTTTATTATGTCTTGATATGAAAAACCTTATTAATAAAAACGTTTCTGTTTCATGTCTGTACACTGAGCACATAAAAGCTGATTGTAACAATGACACAAGCCTACAGCAGGAGCTGCAATAAGACATCCATCAGAGTTTAGGAGGAGCGTGGCTCAGCGTGGTGGTGTGAAGCTCCTCCATCAGGCTGAGTGTGTCCTCAGTTTCCTGTCAGAGACAAACATCAATGATTCCTGCTGTTCACCTCTGACCTTCACCACACACACTATGTATGTAAATGTTACCTGCTCTCACTGAGGAATACACCACATCGCCATCAGCCGACTGCTCTGTAACACACAGTTAAAGCATTAGACTGTAGCTGTGTCCAAATTCAGAGGCCACATCCTTCGAAGGCTGCATTTCAAGTCAATTCAATTTCAGTTCAATTTAATTCAATTTGTAGGCTGATTACATCACAGCGGGGCGATGAAGGCTGTCCAAATTTAAAGACTCCTCCAAATGTGGTCAACAAAGGGGTCCTTCTTTTCTTGACTTTGAAGGATGGGTCCAGTGTATCCTTCGTGGCCTACCATATCCCATGATTGATAGCTCATCAAAACTCAAACATGCAATGGCGAAGAATGGCCAGAAAGTTTGAATTATGACTGTTTGTGTGACAAAATAAAATTTTAAGATGTTTTCAGGCAAGAATATAAATATGTAAACCTCAAATATTAGCTCGTTTTATCAAGATATCGCTTAATTGCAAAAAATGGTCTGACGTTTTCGGATAGCAGCTCGCCTCACTATCTGTCAGCTGACTGGGCTATCAAGGTCGGAGAGAACGCCCGACTACCGGCACATACTTTTCAGAATCAGAATAGCTTTATTGTCATTATATGTCAAACATATAATTAAACTGGGTTCCAGAACACCCATCCAAGAAAAAAATCAAACAAACATGTGAGATAAGTGTCTGCGGCCATGCTGCCATCACAGTGAGGTGGTGCTGTTTAAAAAGATGGAAACAATAGTGAACACAGCCTTCCAGTCTCACTGAAAACTCTCACTCATCTGAATTTTCTTGGTTCCTTCTTTGCCGAGCAGATACAGACACTTCTCCAAGATTTAATCCATTCCGCATGCAAGCCTCAAGATTCGCATCCAACTTGTGATTCAGCTCCAGCAGATACTGAGTCTGAGTTTGTACTGCTCTGCACATACCTTCACACTGCTCACTGCTTTCTCCTCATGGAGAAAATTTGATCAATAGTGTTGACAAACCAGCTGACCAGATCCATAATTTTAATTTCCAGTTCAGAAGATATGTAAAAAGAGACTCTTAAAGCACAGTGAAACAGCAAAGCAGGGTAAATTAGGAGGGGTTGGGAGGGAAAGAAAAGGCGTCCACCTCTGCCGAGGTCCAGAAGAGAATCCCCGCTGGCTGAGTGGAAGTTAAACACAGATATAACTCACTCAGATGATCTCTAACGGTTTCGGTGTTTCATTTGTTCCTGAGCAAATCGTTTTGGCTGAAATTAAAGTTAAGCAAAAGTTCACTTCCATTATAACAGCTTCTTTTCCACAGCTGTGCTTCACACTGTCACAGTTGCAAGGTGACATGAACTATGCTCAAGAGAGGGAAGGCTACGCAGATGTGAAAGCTTGACCGGACAATTTCATATCCAGTCTGCGTAGGCCGGGTTCTTTGAAGGATGTAGCCCCTGAATTTGAATTTGGATACAGCTCTCGTGTGTCTGTATGCAGCACCACTGTTTTAGTCTTTGTGAGTTCAGTGATGTCTCAAGCTTCCCCCACAGGCTCATAGAGAAAATATAACTTGAAGTTGTTGAAATTACACTGCCTGGCCAAAAAAAAGTTGCCACCTGGATTTAACTACGCAAATAGGTACGAGCTTCCTATTGGATAATTACTGCATGGCTGATTAGATGTCAGTCTGTTTGCGAAGGGTCAAATCATTGGCATGCATCAGGCAGAGAAAACATCTTAGGAGATTGCAGAAACTACTAAAATTGGGTTAAGAACTGTCCAACGCATTATTAAAAACTGGAAGGATAGTGGGGACCCATCGTCTTTGAGGAAGAAATGTGGCCGGAAAAAAATCCTGAATGATTGTGATCGTGATCACTTAAATGTTTGGATAAAACAAATCGAAGAAAGACAACAGCAGCACTCAGGGCTATGTTTAATAGTGAAAGTAAGAGCATTTCCACACACACGATGTGAAGGGAACTCATGGGATAGGGACCGAACAGCTGTGTAGCCTTAAGAAAACCACTAATCAGTGAGGCTAACTGTAAAAAAAGCTTCAATTTGCGAGGGAGCATAAAGATTGAACTCTGGAGCAATGGAAAAAAGTCATGTTGTCTGATGAGTCCAGATTTACCCTGTTCCAGAGTGAAGAGCGGCAGGTGAAGTGATGCACCCATCATGCCTAGTGCCTACTGCACAAGCCTGTGGCAGTTTGTCAAGTCTAGGTTCAGCTACATTATGTGCTCAAAGAATGAGGTCAGCTGACTACCTGAATATACTCAATGACCAGGTTATTCCATCAATGGATTTTTTCTTCCCTGATGGCACGGGCATATTCCAAGATGACAATGCCAGGATTCATCGGCCTCGACTTGTGAAAGTTGGTTCTGGGAGCATGAGACATCATTTTCACTCATGGATCGGCCTCCACAGAGTCCAGACCTCAACTCCACTGAGAATCTTTGGGATGTGGTGGAGAAGGCTTTGAATCTGCCATCATCACTGCAAGATCTTGGAGAAAAATTGATACAACACTGGATGGAAATAAATGCCACAGCAAATGAATGCCGTAATCAATGCTAAAGGCGGTCCAACAAAATGTTAGTGTCTGACCTTTTTTTTTGGTTGTGACTTTTTTTTTTTTGGCCAGGCAGTGTATATGGAATTTGGTGATGAATCCGGTCTTTAAGTCTGACGTCATTTTCGGGTCCAAATGCTCCTAAATAAACAGCAATGGCATAACCAATGACTGTTTAGTATTAAAGATGATTGTAACGTACCCTATCAGCTGCAGCATTTCCTCTTCTCTTTCTCATCGGTAAAATGACAGCTGAGTGGGTTTCTTTTCGAGTCGGATCGGTTAAAACAACCAGGGACACAGCATTGCAGCATATTGATCAGGTGACAAATGGAAATCTACGTCATCACTTAACAACCAGATAAGTTCCAGGAGTGGTTGTCATGGTTACCTGTCATCCTGCCAGCTTTCTTCTTTTTGTTGAAGACCACCTGACCATAGGTGACCTCAGCAGGACCTGAAGACAGAAATATGAATTAAGTACCTGCAGCTTCAGCTCTGACTCTCTGATTGGTCAGAATGGGGCCCCTCAACTCCCCCTGAGTCACTGTTAGTGATGACCCCAACCCTCACCCTATATCTGAACCCCATGTTTTGGAGAGAAGGAAACAGAACTTTTTAAAAATTATAATTGATGCAAATGTTAAAATACCTTCAGAAAAGCAAAGAGTGCAGCTGTGTTCAGCCTGAATGAAGAGGATAAAAAAACTAGAGACTAACCTTCTCCAGCTGTAGCTTTGGTCTAACTAAACCTCTGATGAAGCTTATCAGACTTAACGTGGTGTGGGGGGAATAACTCATCAAAGTTTCTTTGTTTCCTGGTTTGATTCAGAGGGGATGGTATCAGGTCATTATGAAGCTCTGAGGAGTTTTATGAAGCATAAAGCAGCAGGAGTCATCCAGACATGGAGGTAAACTGTCAGAGAGCTGCTCCTCTGCTGCAGCTGGACTCTGTGATCGTACCTGAGACCAGACTGACTGTTTGATGCTTTCTGTCCATACATGACCTACACACTGAACCACTTTCATCACCACCATCATCATCACCATTATCATCATCATGATCACCATCGTCATTATCCTCAGCCTCCTCATCATCAAAATTGTCCCCATCATCATCATTACCACTACCATCATCATCATCACTGACAACATCATCATCACTACCACCGTCACCATGATCATCATAATAACAATAATCGTGATCAACAGTTTTCTGTTCATTTGTACCTGCAGTGTGATTTGTCACATCAGAGTATACAACATGTGGTTCAGCTGGATTTTTGTCTAAAAAAAAAAAAAATACACACACAGACACACACACACACACACACACACACACACACACACACACACACACACACAGACACACACACACACACACACACACACACACACACACACGTATCTAAATGTTACCTGCTCTCACTGAGGAATACACAACAGCCCCATCAGCTGACTGCTCTGTAACACACAGAGTATAAAGCATTAGCCTGTGTGTGTCTGTCTGCAACACCACTGTTTTAATCTGAGTTCAGTCATGTCTCTAGCTCCCCCTACAGGCTCATGGAGGAACTATAACGTGAAGTTCTTGAAATTATGTTGAATTTGGTGATGAATAAGTTCCAGGAGTGGTTGTCATGGTTACCTGTCCTCCTGCCAGCTTCCTTCTTATTGTTGAAGACCACCTGACCATAGGTGACCTCAGCAGGACCTGAAGACAGAAATATGAATTAAGTACCTGCAGCTTCAGCTCTGACTCTCTGATTGGTCAGATTAGGACTCTCAGAGTTTCATCATCACCTGTTTCTCCATCTGAGCCTCAGCAGCAGTTTGTGAAAGATCCACAAAATGTGAATTTGATCCTTTGATCATTTACCTGAACATGAAGAGATTCATTTCCACATACACAAAGTGCCCCCACCTCCCCCTGAGTCACTGTTAGTGATGACCCCAACCCTCAACCTGAACCTTAACCCCATGTTTTGGACAGAAGCAAAAAGAACCTTTTTTAAAATTATTATTGATGTAAATGGCAGCACTGTGGCATGGTGGTTAGCACTGCTGCTTTACAGCTCTAATAACATCTAGAAGGTCTGGTTTGATTCCACATTGGCTCAGACCTCTCTGTGTGGCGTTTGCATGTTCTCCCTGTGTTTGTGTGGGTTTCCTCCCACACTCCTAAGACATGCAGTTAGTGGGGTTAGATTAACTGGTCACTCTAAATTGCCCATAGGTGTGAATGGGAGCGTGAACGGTTCTCTGTCTCTCTGTGTTGGCCCTGCAACAGGCTGGCCACCTGTACAGGGTGGACCCTGCCTCTTTCCATATGATAACTGGGATGGGCCTCTCTGTGTCCAGAGAATGTGGTGTGGGAGGAAACTCTGCTAGCGCATCAAATTTGGTGCTTTCTTTGATTCCTGGTGTGATGCAGAGGGGAGGTTATGGCTCCTCTGCTGCAGCTGGACTCTGTGATCATACCTGAGAAGGTAACTGAGACCAGCCTGACTGTGTTTGATAGTTGTGTGCGATACTGCAAATTTTGGTATCGATTTAATACAAGTAAATATAGGGCCAGTATTGACGATATCAGTACCAATAACGATACTTTTGACTAAAGGCTGCTTATGTAGGGGAGAGTAGTGTCATGATTTGACATGAATCATCATTAGTTTGCCACATCTGAACACATTTTAAAGACCACTAAATCACTCTGATTTTTACTTTCCTCAATAACTAGTTAACACAATAAAGGTAAAATATCAAAACAATTCAATCATAGACTTAGTCTGTTACAGAGTTGATGAGTCCGCACAAAGGGTAGGTTTCAATAAAGTAATTTAACATAGCTTAATGGGCTGAATATATATTTGACTGCCTGAATATTGTCTATAGGAAATCAGTCTGCTTAACCCCTTAACTGGCAGCAAAAAAATCACCTGACAAAAACTACATAACACCCTCTGGTTATTATTGGCTCTGAACAACCCATTTCATAGCCTATTAACTGGCTGCGTCTGGTCCGCCGGCCGAATGAAGTGCATTTATATGGCAGGCTAGACCCGCCCATTTTGACTGACACCTCATTCGGCCAATCATGTTAAGAAATGGGTTTCCCAGAGCCAATAATACTCAGAGGGCGTCACGTAGCTTTGTCAGGTGATTTGGTGCAGCCAGTTACATGATTGGCCGAATGACGTGTCAATAAAAATGGGAGGGTCTAGCCTGCCATATAAAAGGGACTACAAACGGCCCGTCACCGGGCCCTTGCCAGTTAAGGGGCTACGTAACAGCTAAGATGATGTTATTTTTTAACATTAACTAATGCTGAAGAACCGACATGAGTGATCACTGAAACATCACTTTCACCAGTATATGAGCTACCTGGTTATTCTTAGCCTCTCTGAAAGGACTGTGACAGTGGGCTCTGTCTCCGGATCGGGGTCTGGGTCTGTCTGAGGGATACCCTTCCTCCTGCTCCTCGGGAACCAAGCTTTTTCTTTTTTGTGCTCTTTAAATAAGTCCATGATGTTCCCACACTAGAGAATTTCCTCACAAAACGCATCACTGTTTACACTGTTTTCATTTCCAGCTGTATAGTACATCTGCACGACGCTCGGCGTTCTCACTCACTGCAGCCGACATGACTGCTCAGTGCCACTGAGTCACGTGACCACAGAGAACTAATCACAGCGGTGCAGAGACTCGGGAGAGGAGGGAGTGGGGCAAAGAGTGCCTGCATGAGAGGAGCTGTGTTTGCACAGACATTTCTCACTCTCTGATGAACAGGAGCAACACACTGAACTTACAGGAGACAAATCAACTAAAGTATCGATCCTATCACGCTAATATTGTTCGATACCAATACCAGCTTCGTATCGATAATATCGATATTTTGTATCGATCCACCCACCACTAGTGTTTGATGGTCACTGTCTATACAAGTATACATACACACACACACACACACAATATTTCATGTATTCCCTGAAACTGTGGGTTGATTGAATATGCAAAGAATTGTGTGTGTGTGTGTGTGGGGGGGGGGGGGGGGGGGGGGGTATTTTGGTGAGACCCTCTTACAGCCTACCTCTCTGTGTGGTGGTGACTTCAGCATAAGTCACATCTAAAGGAGGGGAGGAGTCACTCCTTCCTGAAAAATGAAGGAGGAAACAAAGAAGCACATTAACATGAATAAACTGTTATGGAGAGGTGAGACTGTCCACAACCCTCTGACGTTCTGACTGCAGTCTTTAGTGTTTCACTGTGGAGAAGAAGTAAAGTTATGCTAATAGTTAATCGCATATCCTTATACTGGCTAATTGCCTGCAGTCATTTGCTGTAGTTTTCAGCATGGCTCACACATGTCCAGCCCATTCTTCTTTGAAGAACATCTCCAGCTCCTCCAGATCTGGTGGACTTCTTGGTGTTCAGTTCACCCAACAGATTTTCAGTGGGATTCAAGTTTGTGCAGGCCGGTCAGTAACATTCACTTTGGTCTTCTGGAGGCAGCTCTTCACCAGAAGTGACATGTTTTGAGTCTTTGTGTTGTAAGACAACAGACCCAGGCCCAATTCTACCGCTCACTGCTTGAGGTTTTTGTCAATGCGTGTTTTTTATTTGTGAAGGAGGACACCTGAAACACTTTAATTAAAAAATTAAGATGTTTAATATAGTAAAGAATCAGAAGATATCACAATGTGATAGATGTGGTCAATCTTGTTCAGAGAGACAGGCCTTCCCAGCCAGCTGCCTGTGCTCCCTTCCCCCTCAGAGCACTGCTCTAAGCTAAACATAACAATTTTATACTACCAGCACTATCAATTCAACAAGTTGGAGAGAAGTGGGTCGCTCTCACACAGTGCTGTGCGCCCTGGTCTTTTGGCCTCCCAAATAAAATAAGGACTTTATAAATGAATTTTCTGTGTTCTTATCAGAAGTTATGCCCAACTATGATCGTGTCCTTATTGCTGGAGATTTTAATGTCCATGTGTTGTCCTGACCACCCTATTGCAATAGACTTTTTAACTCTCATTGACTGGTGCAGTCCGTGTCTGGTGCCACTCAGGAACGTGGACACACACTAGATCTCGTTTTGACACACGGTCTGCCTGTTCTTAATCTGGAGATCTGTGAGGCAGTGTTTTCTGACCACAGGCCTGTCCTGTTTGGGATCTCTGGGCTGTACTGTAGTGAAACCTCTGCCTGCTGCTCACAGATGGATCATGAACCCTTCCACAGCTCTTCAGTTCTCCACTGTTTTCACACAGAACTGTGTCATTCCTGAGTGTGTAGGTGATGATACAGAGGGGTCGAGTTTATGGTTTCATAACACCTGCCAAAACATTATTGACATTGTGGCTCCATTAAAGATTAGTCTCAAGCTAAACATGAGCCTTGGCTGAATGACTCGACCCGCTCAGTCAGACGCGAGTGTCGCAGAGCTGAGCAGAACTGGAGAAAAGACAGATTACAGGTGTCCTTTCCAATTCTAAGAGACTGTTGGCGTCACTATCAGTCAACTGTAAAAGAGACCAGGACTAAATATCTCTCAGCTATTGTTGTCTCAAATTGTCACAAGCCTCGTGGGCTGTTTAAAACCATCAGTAGTGTTTTAAATCCACCACAGTCTGACTGCATTGAAGCCTCCTTTGATGTCTGTGAAAGATTTTTGCAGTTCTTTATCAGTAAGGTCACCACTGCAAGGGCTCTTATGTCTCCTCCTGTGAATGACCCCTCAGTCTCTGTTTCCTGCTCTGCCGTTTTTGACAGTTTTAAGCCTGTAACTTTGGGATTTCTACAGGAGCTTGTTGGTCACTTGAAGCCTTCTGGTTCTCCAAATGATGTTATCCCTCCTTGTGTTTTTAAAGAAATCTTTCTGCACTAATTGTGCTCAGGTGTTGTCCCTGTAAATTTCAAACATGCTGGTGTGCGGCCTCTGATAAAAAAGCCTGGTCTGGATCCCACAGTTTTGGCTAACTTTAGACCTATTTCTAGTCTGCCTTTTTTTTAATCAAAAATCCTTGAAAAGGTGGTTTACAGTCAGCTAATGACCTTTTTAAATGAGCACAATATTTTTGAAGTCTTCCAATCTGGTTTTAAACCCCTGCACAGCACTGAATCAGCACTTTTAAAAGTTTTTAATGACATCTTTTTAGCTACTGACTCAGGTGATTGTGGTGTTCTTGTTCTTTTAGATTTAACTGCTGTCTCTGATACAGTTGACCATAAAATTTTAACCTCTCATTTGGAGAAGTGGGCGGGAATCAGGGGTACAGCCCTGAGTTGGTTTCAGTCGTACTTGTCAAGTCGGAGTTTCTGTGTTGGAGTTGGTGAATTTGTGTCCTCCACGGCTCTACTTGTGTGTGGGGTACCACAGGGCTCGGTTCTAGGCCCACTCCTTTTTACTCTTTTTCTATTACCGCTGGGCCACATACTTAGAAAATATGGTATCTCTTTCCACTGCTATGCAGATGACAGCCAGATATATGTGCCTCTTAAAAGGAAAGACTCCTACTCAGTGGCACAATTACTTAAATGCTTAGGTGACATTAAGGCATGGCTGGCTCTGAATTTCCTAAGTTTTAATGAGAAACAAACAGAGGTGATGGTTTTTGGTAACAACTCAGTGACCCCTCTGGTAGATCTGGGTCCTCTGGCACAGTTTCTCAAACCAACAATCTCAAACTTAGGAGTTAAAATAGATCCAGACATGAAGCTTGATATCCACATTAATGCTGTGGTCAACTCGAGCTTTTTCCACCTGAGGCCAAAATAAAGCCAATTCTCCAAAGGCGAGACTTTGAAACAGTAATCCACACCTTTGTCACCACTCGGCTGGATTACTGTAATGCACTTTATATGGGGCTTAGAGGGTCCACTATTGCTCGCCTTCAACTGGTGCAGAGTGCTGCTGGGTGGCTTTTAACTGGTGCCTGCAAACATGAGCACATTTCACCTGTTTTACTTCACTGGTTACCCGTTTGTTTTATGATCCATTTTAAAATTCTTTTATTGACTCTTAAATCTCTAAATGGTCTTGCCCCACCTGATCTCTCTGAGCTTCTACACACTTACATTCCCACCCGGTCACTCAGGTCGGCAGACCAGCGGCTTCTGACTGTGCCTAAAACCAGGTTTAAGCTCAGAGGGGACCGGGCCTTTGCAGTGGCAGCACCAAATGTCTGGAATGATCTGCCACTGCATATTAGACAGGCCTCATCACTCACACACTTTAAATCACTTTTAAAAACTCACCTTTTTCCTTTCGCTTTTAACATTAATTAAACACAGAGTCTGTGAGCTTTGTTATTTTTTTATATTTTTGTATTTTTTATGTAATTTTCAGGTATTTTAATGCATTTTATTGAGTTGTTTTATGTATATTATTGTTATATTGTACAGCACTTTGGACCCTGTGGTTGATAATAAAGCACTTTATAAATAAAGCTGGATTGGATTGGATAACACAGTTTTCTGTGTATTGAGTTTTTTTTATGGTGTTTTATTGCTTCTTTTGCTAAAGGAATGGTTTGAAAAATTGATAATAACTGTTTCTGTTTTCCTTTCTGTAAAAGTCATGACTGTTGCACTGTACTTTGATTGAAACTTTCAAGTCATATTAAAGACAAGTTTACAAAATATTCAAATTAATAGTAACCTTACAAAAAGACTAACAATCTATTTTTTCTTATATATAAAAACATGATCTTTGGGTTCCTTAGCGACTTCAGTCTATAATATATATATATATATATATATATATATATATATATATATATATATATATATATATATATATATATATATATATATATATATATATATATATAATATTAAATATGTTGGTAGGATGATGGTTAACCTTAATTCTAATGCTTAGAGGAATGTTTGAAAGATTTTTGGGGAAGTTAGGTGTAAACTATAACCTTATGTCTTGTGGTGTAACACTGGAGGTGACCAGAAATAACAATAAATGGTAAATGGACTAGCTCTTATATAGCGCTTTTCTACTCAGTCAGAGCACTCAAAGCGCTATTACAACATGTTTACATTCACCCATGCACTCCCATTCATACAAGCACTTCCATGTTTGCTAAGCTAAGTGCTTTTTAATTAACTACCATTCACACACATTCATACTCCGACGGGACGGTCGGAGAGCAACTTGGGGTTAAGTATCTTGCCCAAGGATACATTGGCATGTAGCCTGGAGTAGCCAGGAATCGAACCGCTGACCTTCTGATCAGTAGGTGACCTGCTCTACCTACTGAGCTACAGCCACCAATAGACATCTGTCTGCTCAGTGGGTCAAAGTTACAAAACAAACAAAGTAACAGCATGATAAGTATTTTCTGTCACCTCACCATCAGCACAGATACATATAAGGTATAATGATCACAGCAGCATCTGCACATCATCTGTCTGCTTCCTTTTGACAGAGAGCGCAGAAAGTTTCACTTCACATTATGAACTAATTTAAGAACCGTACGTTTAAAGTGAAACCTCACAGGTTTGTTTAAACTTCACTGTAGATAAAAAAGCCTTCATGTAAAATAGAATATGAAGCCCAGAGTGAACATGACACTGGAACTCAGTTAAAGATGAATGAATTAACCAGTTAATACTTAAATACATTGTAAAACACAGAGTAAGTTAAAATAAAGATCTCTAGAATCTAAACTACAGTAGCTAGTTAGTAAAATCTGAAATATTAAGAAGTGGTTGCTCTTGTTGGAGTTATGGTATAAATTCCATTCTGTTTATTATAAATTATCATATCTTCTGTTTGTATATTTTCTATAAGTTGTTTTATGTACATATGATACTGTTGTTTTTATGTTTGAAATGGGAACACATGGTGACATTTCTTACAAAGGAAGTTGTAGTTACCTGCAGGCTGTTTCAAGCCTGCAGAGAACACATATAGGATACGTGTCTCGTATACGCCATGTTACATGCGCACATGTCACAGTACGCTTACGACCATATATGGTAAGGAAAAAGCCAAGAATATTGTTTATTACATGCTGTAAACTGCGTTTGGTGTAACCCACATGATCTTATTGTGAAAGTCCGAATAAAAGCGCTGCACAGGAAGCCGTCCTTTAGGACAGATAACTTCCGCTCAGCCGCGAGCTGAGTTGAAGGAACGGATCTCTCCTCCTTGCGCAAGTTCAAAAGAGTTGTGTGTTTGTTCTCTGAGTTATTAAAATGATCTGAACCTATCAGCTCTCAGCCTGCATTTCAGTTCAGCAGCCAAACTACAGAGTTCTTCCCTTGGCTGTGTCATTTCCTCCTGTCTTACACCGCTGTCACTCTGCCAGGAACCAAATGCACCAATGTGAAATGGCACAAAGGAAACAGCTGTTTCTTTTTACTGATTCGGCATCTGAAGCTGCTGAAGCTGTTTGTCCTCCACTGCTGAAACTGCTTCCAAGAGCCTTTCAGAGGAGGCTTTAGAAATGTGATCCTGCATGTGACACTGTTTGATTCTTGGATGCTTTATATGTTTGTACGAGCAGAGGTGGCAAAAGTACTGACATTCTGTACTTAAGTAGAAGTACAAGTACTTATGTTAAAAAATACTTTAGTAAAAGTCGAAGTACTGGTTCAACTTCTCTACTTAAGTAAAAGTAAAAAAGTACAGGCTCTGAAATGTACTCAAAGTAAGAAAGTAAAAGTAGTTTTTTGGAGGATGTTTCTACCTGCTATTTTTGTGTAAAACAAACCGAACCTCATTATATATTATTGTAATAATATAAAATAGTACATGAGAATACAAATGTTATTCCAATCTAAATTTTAATCCTAATGAATGCACTCAGCTTGAATCTGTTCTGTAGGACACAAACTGTGAAAGTGAATTTAAACACAGCTCTGTTCTCTGTGTCCTCCATAGTAGAGGGTGACTGTGCCTCCACCTAAACGCCAACATGAGGATACTCAGGGGTTACAGTGGGATTCAGAATGTGGAGGAACCCTAAGATCAGCTGTAGTGTCTCTGCATGGGGAGAAGAATCACAACTTTCTACTGTGAGCTGCAGTAAATGATGTTGGTGTGCAGGCTGTGATCAGCTGACCTGGTGCTCTGAGGTTTACTGCTCTGTGTGGATGAACTGAACTCACAAAGATGTAACCCAGTATTTCCGAGCTATCTGCTGATCTCCATCCCCTACACTGACAGCATACAGGCTGTAGAAATGTTGGATTCAGTGAATGAATCTCAGCATCAGCAGCTTTGATTCAAACTCATCTCTGCTGCACTGATGTAACCTGTAACTCTGACCATGAACACAGCCTCTGTGCACCAACACAGAGCTTTACTGTAAATACAGTACAACAAACTAACCTATTTAGTAGCCCCTTAACTGGCAAGGGCCCGGTGACGGGCCGTTTGTAGTCCCTTTTATATGGCAGGCTAGACCCTCCCATTTTTATTGACACGTCATTCGGCCAATCATGTAACTGGCTGCACCAAATCACCTGACAAAGCTACGTGACGCCCTCTGAGTATTATTGGCTCTGGGAAACCCATTTCTTAACATGATTGGCCGAATGAGGTGTCAGTCAAAATGGGCGGGTCTAGCCTGCCATATAAATGCACTTCATTCGGCCCGCGGACCAGACGCAGCCGATTAATAGGCTATGAAATGGGTTGTTCAGAGCCAATAATGACCAGAGGGTGTTATGTAGTTTTTGTCAGGTGATTTTTTTGCTGCCAGTTAAGGGGTTAAACACTAAACTGCAGTATTTTCATAGAATCTTTGAATTACACAAAGTCAGCATTCTTCAGTTTATTTTCCAGTCCTTACCTTTAATTCTAACCTCTCTTCTTCCTCTCCTGTCCTCTTTCTCCATCTCTGAGTGAACTTCTCTCTCTTTGCTCTCCCTGAAATACAGCAGCTCTTCTTTTAGCTTGCAGACACACTGTGTGACAAACTGCACACACTTTGTGTGTTTGCTGATATTTGTTGAGCATTTAGAAACGTTGCATTTACCTGCCACACGTTACTCCCTTCATGCTCGCTCCTCTTCAGTAGCGCTAGCTAATCTGTTTATGTGCCGCAGCGCAACTTACGGACTCGGTCCGGCCCGATTATAGCGCTATAAATGATACATTACTTATATGGGTTTGCGTATTTAATCCCTTTGTACGAGATAAGCCCCGATGATGGAGGATACGCAGTACGATTGTCTCTTATGTGTTATTATTACTCCGTTTAGGCTCAGATCGTTTTATGTTTGAAGGCGCACTGACCGGAAATGCAAACTTCTCTCTGACGTTAAAAGTAACGAGTCTGTTTGAAAATGTAAGAAGTAGAAAGTACAGATACTTGTGTAAAAATGTAGGGAGTAAAAGTAAAAAGTAGTCAGAAAAATAAATACTTAAGTAAAGTACAGATACCTGAAAAATCTACTTAAGTACAGTAACGAAGTATTTGTACTTCGTTACTTCCCACCTCTGTGTATGAGTGAGCACACAATCCACACTGAACTGTTGAGTCTGACAGACTTCATACCTTTTAGTTTCCTGCAGAAGATCAGAACTCCAACCAGAACCAGAAGAACCACAGAAACCAGACCTGCTACAACTGGAATGATGGAGGAGGAGAAAAGAGGAGGAGGGAGGGCTGTGGGAGAGGAGGGACAAGCAGAAATACCAGGAGAGGTGCAGGCTGTGGTGCTCTGTACATGAGGAGGAAGAGCTGTAGGAGAGATGATGAAGATGGTTCAGTCAGTTTATTATCAGGTCAGCAGATTAGGGCTGGTCTTTAAACAGGAAGCGATCTCAGTGTGCTGACCTCTGACCCTCAGAAAGCTCTGAGGAGATGATCCCAATGTATCAGTGGAACATGAGTAGAGACCTTCATCAGACTGCTGGATGTTAGTGATGGTGTGCTCTGATTTACCAGATCCAAGAACACTTCCATTAAAAAAGAAATAAGCTGCGACTGTGTCACCATTCTTTTGTCTGCAATGCAGGGTGATGTCACTTCCTGTCCTCACAGGAAGTGCAGGAATCTCCAGGATAAGAGAATCATCTGACCAACAAAGACACAAACAGAGTGATTCAGAGACAGAGTTCCACCAGAGAGACAGCTGCAAACATCTGTCTGTACCTGAAACACTGATGGAGACTTCATCGCTCTGCTGTCCAGAAAGGTTTACACAGGAGAAATTTCCACCAGAGGAAAAGGAGAGATCCAGAACACAGGAGGATTCAGTAACTGACACGAAACCTGCAGCTGCTCCACAGTCCTCAGCGAGTCCTCCTCTGGTCCTCTTCACTGTCCATCCACCAACTGTCTGTCCATCATCAACACAACTCAGAGACACTGAAGAAGAAGATCCTCTGAAGAACTGCTGAAGGTTTGGACTGACAGACAGAGAGACTGGAGGACAGACAGACAGAGTAAATGTGTTTGTGTTCTTGTTGGAGTCTCTCTGATTGTTTTCACTTCCATCAACTCACCTGCAGAAACAGTCAGTGCAGACAGCAGCAGCACACACACACCTGCAACAGGAGGACAGAGGTCACTAAAGGTCAGAGTTCATTAGAGGTCAAATGAAAGTGTGGGAGAATCACTTTAGTGATTGAGAATACAGCTTCACTTGGGGATAGAACAGTTCATCTACTAATCAGATGCTCGTAGTTCGATCCCTGGCTGCTCCAGTCTGCATGTTAAAGTATTTTTGGGCAACATCCTGAACCCTGAGCTGCTCCTGATGCATTCATGGGAGTCTGAATGTTTGTGAATGTTACACAAAGTGTTTAGGCATGGAGAAAAATGTGACTGGGTAAATGAGGCTTGTAGTAAAACGTGTTTTAACTGCTGCGATTCCTTAGCAACCACTGGTTACTAGGGAAAAATGTGTATCCCCTAACTGGTTGCCACATAGTTGGTAGCATTTACAGGATAAAATTGGTTGCAGTGTGGTATACAACACTGGAAAGCAAGCTTTGAAATAAGAGGTTTCTGGATCAACCAAAAGATTTCTGGGACAATGGTCCTCATTCACTAGTATTTGCATAGAAATGTTCTCACACTGTGTAAACAGCAAAAACAAAAACAACTGTGTACAAAAATTACCATCTGATTCATTTAACTTGCATGCTTTTTTCATACTGTTTTGCACATGTTAGTAATTTAAAATCCATCTAAACCAAAGGGCTTGCGCAATCTGCGTACTACCATGCCCCATTTTTCTATACAAAGAGATGTGTTTATTGATACTTATACAAAATGGTGATAATATTGTAAGAGAGACTCCTGCACCACTAAGGCAAGAAAGCAGCAGAACATCAGACTGAAGAAACTGAAACAATGGTGTTTGAGGAGGAAGCCAGAAAAGGCGGACCTTTCCAGAGTTTTTTCCACTGGAGTGTTTTGGGCTGAAATAATGGAGGTTCTGAATATCACTGAGACAGCAGTAGTAGTAGTATTAACAGTAATGCAATCACTAACAGTTTAAATCTTTACATTTTCTAAGCCAGGCCATCATTTGTTTATATATATCTGATCGAAGTACAAATAAATTCAGGTATAAAAATAATGACAAATCACTGATTTCCATTTGAAACATTAATATGCATAATTTATACAGAAATTTCTTTTTTTTTATCTTCATTCACAAACAGTCCAATGCCCTTTGGACAGAGAAGACCAAAGTGGAGATGATTGGCCATAATACAAAACTAAACTCAGCATATCAGCACAAACACCTCAGAACAGCTGTCAGCACAGTGATGGAGGGCTGAGGATTTGGGCACCTTGCATCAATGAGTCATGAACTCGTCTGTATACCAAAGTATTCTAGAATCAATTGTGAGGCCATCTGTCCCACAGCTAAAGCTTGGCCTCAAATTGATCAATGCAACAGGTCAATGATTCCAAGCGCAGCAGCAAATCTCCAACAGAACAGCTGAAAAAGAAAAGAATCAAAGTACTGCAACGGCCCAGTCAGAGTCCAGACCTCAACCTGCTGTGGTGGGACCTTAACAGAACTGCACATGAACGAATGCTGCAAATGTCAAAGAAGCGAATTGATGTCATAAAGAAGAGACAGAGTTCCTCCACAACAATATAACAGCCTCATAAAGTTATTGTGCTGTTTTCTATAAAAAAAATTGTAATTTAAGCAGTGGTAATGTGACCACATTTGTACAATGCTGCCACCTAGTGGACCTTTTATTTTATTTTTAATGGAATAGATTTGTAGCTAATCAGTGAAAGCAGTTGGTTACAGGGAAAGCAGCTAAGCACATGGTGCAAAAGAGTGCCCTTTCTTACGCTTGTGCCTTGGACACATTTGTCTGTAAGTAGTTCATGCATTAGTTCTGACTATGTTTTCTACTATTTGTTAGTCTTCTGATGTTTTATTTTGGATAATTTTATAGTTGCTATTCTTGTTAAGCTAGCCTGTTAAGTTGGGGAATGTTCTACATGTATAGTTAGCTGCTTAGTAATGTGTCATGAGGAGTCCATTACAGTGTGTGTATATTAATATATGATTATGTTTCTGTATTTTTTCAGTTTTACACTGGCGACACTTCTTAATTAAACTGTGCAAAGCCAAGCAAGGACTTGTGAGTTTATTGGAGTATCAAAGTGTTAACTAGCTGTCTAGCTCTGCCAGAAACGCACTGCGAGGGCAGCATAGTAAAAAGACACTTACGCAGCGGGCTCAAGCACAACAAGGGAAAACTCAGGCACCATGAGTCTACGCTCAGGCAAGTCCTATGCTAAGGAATATAGTCTGGCTACTGAGCAGCAACCACATGCAGTAAGTCAAGATGTAGAAGCCTGCGATCCACCTGACAAGGAGGAGCCTCCCCATACACATGATACTAAATCACAGTATTCCAAGAAGTCTTCTAAGTCGTCGCAGCGGTCCAGTGAAGCATCAAAGTCCACAGCAGCTTCAGCCACCAGAGCACGTGCTAAGGCGAAGGCAGCTCGAGCTCAGCTGGTATTTGCAGAGAAGGAAGCTAGTGTTATGAAGCAAAAAGCTGACCTCGAAGCTAGTCTCCACATTCTCCACAGCCAAAAGATTGTGGCAGCTGCAGAGGCTGAAGCTTCAGCTTATGAAGATGAGGAAGTTGAAAGCGGGGAGAAGCATTACAAACTACATGTTCCAGAAAAGCCTCTCAGCCCAGCTGAACGCACAAGCGATTATATTCAACAGCACTCAGAGTTGTTCGGCAGAGAATCATCCTCCAAACAAATGCCAGCGGACTCTGTAAAATATAATCCAATCACTCCCCAGAAGCACAAACATCCAAGTTTGAAAGACTTTGAGACAAAGGAAAAAGAACCAGGGAAGACACCTCCATCCAACCCTTACCGTCAAAGGTCTCAGCTGGTTAGCTTGCCCAATAGGGGGTCTGAACCTGAGCCACGCAGTGCACAGGAGCTTGCTCGATATCTCATGCGCAGGGAGTTTGTGACTTCGGGGCTTTTGGAATTTGATGACCGACCCGAACACTACTGGTCATGGAAAGCATCTTTCGTTGGTGCCACTCAGGACTTAAATCTTTCAGCCAGGGAAGAATTAGACTTGCTGATCAAGTGGCTGGGAGCAGAGTCAGCAGAACAGGCACGGAGAATACGTTCAGTGCACATTCTCAATCCCTCAGCAGGTCTCAACATGGTGTGGCAACGTCTGGAAGAATGCTATGGGACAGCAGAAGTCATAGAAAATGCGCTGCTTAGAAAGATAGAAAATTTTCCTAAGCTAACCAATAAAGACAACGACAAACTGCGGGAACTAGGGGACATCCTTCTTGAACTGGAGTGTGCTAAAGAAGAAGGATTCCTACCCGGTCTGGCATATTTAGACACTGCTCGTGGTGTAAACCCTATAGTCGAGAAATTACCGTACAGCCTGCAAGAGAGATGGGTTACTCAAGGATCCAAATACAAAGAGGACTATGGGGTAGCATTCCCACCTTTTTCTTATTTCTCACAATTTGTCCGGCAGCAGGCCAAGGTTAGAAATGATCCTAGCTTTGCTTTCTCCGCTTCAACCAGTCACATACCTGCAAGGACAGAAAAGGCCACAAAATACAGTAACAAAGCTTCCGTAAGTGTGCGCAAGACAGAGATCTCTTCCGAGACCACAGATTGTGGTATCCTTTCTACTGGAAAGAAAGGGATTGAGCCAGATAGAGAGTGTCCAATCCACAAAAAGCCTCACCTGCTTAAAAAATGCAGAAGCTTTAGAAGCAAGCCATTAGAAGAACGCAAAGCATATCTGAAAGAACACTGTATTTGCTTCAGATGCTGTGGATCAACACAACATATGGCTAAAGACTGCAAGGTGGCAATCACATGTTTTGAGTGTAACAGTAATGTCCATATCACAGCTCTACACCCTAGTCCACCTCCAGTGGTTAAAGGAAATACTGTGGTGGAGAAGGAGGAAAACGAGGAGCATGCAGAGAGGACATCTTCAGTCACATCTAAGTGTACAGAGGTTTGCGGGGATATGGGGAGCCCTCGTTCATGTGCTAAGATCTGTTTAGTTAAAGTATATCCAGCAGGGAAAAGAGGAGAAGCTATCAAGATGTATGCGGTGCTGGATGAGCAAAGTAACAAATCACTTGCAAGGACAGAATTCTTCCAGCTCTTTGACATCAAGGCCAGTCCACTTCCATACACATTAAAAACGTGTGCAGGAACAGTGGAGGCCTCAGGCAGAAGAGGCAACAACTTTGTGCTTGAATCAGTGGATGGAAAACTACAGCTTCCTCTCCCCACTTTAATTGAATGTGACATGGTGCCAGATGATCGATCGGAGATTCCGACCCCTGAGGTTGTGCAGCATCACCCACACCTACGGCCAGTTGCCAATAAGATTCCAGAGGTGGACCCCGACGCTCCAATCCTTCTCCTCTTGGGAAGAGATATCCTAAGGGTGCATAAGGTAAGGGAGCACATCAATGGGCCTCACAATACTCCTTATGCGCAGCGGCTTGACCTGGGCTGGGTCATCGTGGGAGAAGCTTGTCTGGGTGCAGTGCACAGACCAGAGAAAGTAAACGTGTACAAAGCAAATGTGCTACATAACGGTCGCACATCCTTCCTCAGTCCATGTCCAAATAATATTCAGATAAAGGAGGACTATGGCAACATCTTACATCAGCCCACCACTGTTAACAGTGCAGAAAAGAGAGGCCGTTCTCAGAACACAGATAGCTTTGGATGCTCAGTGTTTGAGAGGTCTAAGGATGATGACAAACCAGCATTATCGGTGGATGATAAGACCTTCCTGGACATCATGGACAAAGAAGTTTATCAGAATGAGGAGCACAGCTGGGTGGCGCCCTTACCATTTCGTACTCCTAGACAACGCCTTCCAAGCAATAGGGAGCAGGCAGTAAAGCGTCTCCGTTCACTCAGGAAGACACTGGAGAGAAAGGCGGAAATGAAAACTCACTACATAGAGTTTATGCAGAAAACACTTGACAGTGAGCAAGCTGAGCTAGCACCACCTATGGAGGAAGAGAAAGAACACTGGTATCTGCCAACATTCGGTGTGTATCACCCAAGGAAACCAGAGCAGATAAGAGTCGTATTTGATTCAAGTGCTGAGTGTGAAGGCGTGTCTCTGAATGATGTACTCCTCAAGGGCCCAGATTTAAACAATACTTTGTTGGGAGTTCTTCTGCGGTTTCGCAAAGAGGCTGTAGCTATCAGTGCAGATGTGCAACAAATGTTTTATTGTTTCATTGTCAGAGAGGACCACAGAGACTATCTTCGTTACCTCTGGTACAAGGACAGTGATCTCAACACAAATATGGTAGAGTACAGGATGAAAGTGCATGTGTTTGGAAACACTCCATCCCCTGCCGTGGCCATATATTGCATGAGACGTGCTGCAGAGAAGGGTGAAAAAGAATACGGTTCTGATGCAAGGCAGTTTGTGGAGAGGCAGTTTTATATGGATGATGGCCTTACATCAGTTTCCACACCAGAAAAGGCAATAGATCTCCTGGCAAGAACTACGCAGATGCTAGCAGCATCCAATCTGAGGCTACACAAGGTGGCATCAAACAGTGGGCAGGTGATGGAAGCCTTTCCTGTGGAAGATCGTGCAAGAGACTTGAAGGATTTGGAGCTTGGTGTGGACCCTCTTCCTCTACAACGTAGCCTAGGACTCTACTGGAACCTGGAAACAGACAGCTTCACATTTCAGGTATCCCAGGAGGAGAAGCCATTTACTCGAAGAGGTGTGCTGTCCACAGTGAACAGCCTGTACGACCCTCTAGGGTTTGTGGCTCCAGTAGTAATGCAAGGAAAAGCATTAGTCCGGGAACTCTCACGTGGAAGTACTGACTGGGACACTCCGCTTCCTCCATACAAGCAAGATGAGTGGAACACATGGAAAGACTCTCTGAAGGCCTTGAAAAACCTGTCCATAAAGAGATGCTATATTCCTGTCTCACTGTCTTCAGCACAGACAAAGGAGCTGTACATTTTCTCAGATGCTTCGATAATGGCAATAGGAGCAGTAGCCTACTTGAGAGCAAGAGATTGTAATGGGAAAAATCATGTTGGATACGTCATGGGAAAGTCCAAGTTAGCCCCATGCCCAGCTCCTACCATTCCACGCCTTGAGCTTTGTGCAGCTGTGCTGGCTGTACAGTTGTATGAACAGATCAGAGATGAGCTTGATATCCAAATGGATACTGTGAGGTTCTTTACTGACAGCAGGATTGTACTTGGATATATTCACAACTCCAAAAGAAGATTTTACGTCTATGTGGCCAACCGGGTTGCTCGCATCAGACAATGTACCCATCCTGATCAGTGGTGCTACATCCCTACAAACCAGAATCCTGCAGACCATGCAACCAGATGTACATCAGCAGAACAACTGCAACAGAGCAGCTGGCTGTCAGGACCCAGTTTTATAACTTGTGACAGTGCAGAGGGGGTTCCTGAACCCTGTTTTTGCTCTCTTGTGAATCCTGACACGGATGCAGAAATCCACCTGAAGTCACAACCATGATCACCAGAACCATTGGGGCCCAATTAGGGTCATGACGCTTTGAGCGATTCTCAAACTGGAGAAAACTCTGTGGTGTTACAGCCAAACTGATTCACGTCGCAGCGTCCTTTAAAGAAAACCAGCAAGGAACAAAAGACAAAGGCTGGAAATGTTTCAGAGATAGGCCAACCCTGATGGAGCTCTCACAAGCCAAGATAGTGATTATACGTGCGGTGCAACAAGATGTCTTTAAAGAAGACTTAAAGTGTATCAAGGAGGGAAAGCCATGTAACAAGCAAAGCCAGCTCAGAAAGCTAAATCCTGTGACAGATGATAATGGTTTACTTCGGGTTGGAGGTCGCATATCGTGTGCAGACCTCTCAACAGAAGAAAAACATCCTCTGATCATTCCACACACTCATCACATTGCCACACTGCTTGTGAGATTCTATCATGAGCAAGTATCTCACCAAGGACACCATATAACAGAGGGAGCAATCAGAGTGGCTGGATACTGGATTATTGGTGGGAAACGGCTCGTGTCCTCTATTATACACAAGTGTGTTATTTGTCGCAAGTTGCGTGGGAAATTTCAAGAACAGAGGATGGCAGATTTGCCAGTTGACAGACTCACACCCGAGCCGCCATTTACAAATGTAGGCCTTGATGTGTTTGGACCCTGGACCGTCCCTGGACCGCATTTTGGATGCAATGCTGCTTCAGACAGGCCAGATGCGCCTCACACATGAGGTCTTGAGCACCCTCATGGCTGAAGTCATGGCAATCATGAATTCAAGACCCCTGGTTCCTGTGTCTACTGACCCAGACATGCCTACAGTCCTCACCCCAGCAATGCTTCTGACACAAAAGACAAATCCTGTTGCAGCCCCCTCTGGAAAGTTCCAAATGGCTGACCTGCATGGTAAGCAGTGGAAGCAGGTCCAGTGTCTCGCAGACACTTTTTGGAAAAGATGGAAAGGGCAATATTTGTCCACTCTACAAAGTCGTAGAAAATGGATTCAAGGAAAGCCAAATATCAAAGTGGGAGATGTCGTCTTACTCAAAGACACCCAAGCTCACAGAAATGAATGGCCAGTAGGGGTGGTTGTTAAAACCCTGCCAAGCAAGGACCAGGCTATTCGCAAAGTGGAGGTGAAGATTGTGAAGGAAGGAACTGTCAAGGTTTTCCTGAGACCAGTTTCAGAACTTGTAGTCCTAATTTCTGAGGAAAATTGAACAAAAACAGAAGAGATTTCAGTTTCCTAATTAGAGACATTTCTTTAGTTTGATAGTGGCATGATAACATCATGCCAAGCGGGGAGTGTGCTGTTTTCTATAAAAAAAATTGTAATTTAAGCAGTGGTAATGTGACCACATTTGTACAATGCTGCCACCTAGTGGACCTTTTATTTTATTTTTAATGGAATAGATTTGTAGCTAATCAGTGAAAGCAGTTGGTTACAGGGAAAGCAGCTAAGCACATGGTGCAAAAGAGTGCCCTTTCTTACGCTTGTGCCTTGGACACATTTGTCTGTAAGTAGTTCATGCATTAGTTCTGACTATGTTTTCTACTATTTGTTAGTCTTCTGATGTTTTATTTTGGATAATTTTATAGTTGCTATTCTTGTTAAGCTAGCCTGTTAAGTTGGGGAATGTTCTACATGTATAGTTAGCTGCTTAGTAATTTGTCATGAGGAGTCCATTACAGTGTGTGTATATTAATATATGATTATGTTTCTGTATTTTTTCAGTTTTACACTGGCGACACTTCTTAATTAAACTGTGCAAAGCCAAGCAAGGACTTGTGAGTTTATTGGAGTATCAAAGTGTTAACTAGCTGTCTAGCTCTGCCAGAAACGCACTGCGAGGGCAGCATAGTTATACAGAAAACCATCACTGCAACTTATTGCTGCTAAATGTGGATCTACAAGCTACTGAATCCTGGGATTTAACACGACAGGAGTGTCCTTTATAGCATATTGCTTTATATATCTAGCTAATCTCTTTCATATATTCAGCAAATCAGGGTACATCTGCATCAACCACAGTGTGAAACTCAATGTATCTCTTATGGTAACAAATATATAATCAGCATTAGAATCTAAAGGAGACCCTACAACAGGGTTCTAAAAATTACCATGGTTCTCAGTTCCTGTAGTGCAGACAGAAAAAAGGGAGTGCCACCATGAATGGTTACAGGAACTATAAAACAGTTACTGTGGTGTTAAAGCACACAGTAAATATGTGATTCAAGTTGTGTCCTTGTTCTCTCAGTAATAATACACACAAAGACACAATAAGACCTCCAGCTGGGTCACATTATCACGTTAGCTTTCACTGACATTACATTCACTGACTGAGTAGCTTTGAATGGGGACCTGCTGTATTTGGATCCTGCAGCTTGTGTAAATGAAGAAGGTGAGTCAGATTTAGTTCATAAAGCTGACACATCCCAATCATTACCATGTTTTAATCAACAAACACTCACACTGACTCAAATCTACACTTTATTACAAGTTTAGTATCTTTGTGGCTAGGAGCAGACACTTTCTGTGATCGCTGCTGATTTACTGACTCTTACCCAAGGAGTAGCAGTAACTGGTCTGAGTGTTGGACTATCTCACAGTTACAGGTCAGAGGTAAATTGTGGGGACTATAATCAGCAGCTGAGGCTCTAACTGTGTTTTAGCTCAGTCTTTGTGCTGCTGTGAGTCACTCTCTGCTGGAAATGTGTGTTTTCCTCTACAAAGGTGTGTTAAAGCTGGAATGAATGGATTAATGAGTGTAAGAAGACGAGGATTGACTCACCAAGGAGCAGAGAAACAGATGCAGCCTTCATGTTGTCTGGATGACGACTAAATGAAGTCTGACCAACAGAGCGACGGCTTCAGCTACAGCATCTTCACTTCCCTGTTCACACTCAGCGTCACTGGCTGAGCCCTGCATAAACCTGCTGCTATTATAATGGTGTAAAAGCCACTATATCAAAGTTTAGTCCAAAGTTTCTATAAAGTTTATTACTCATTTATAGCTATTGAATAATTAAAACATGATGTATGAATATTTTTGAATGTGCATTTGACTGGTTCTTAATGTAATTCCTTTTTATTTCAAAAGTGATGTCAGGTGAGGGGAAAGAATGGAGGGCTGCATTAGGCATGGGAGCATATAGTTTTTCTACTGTGTGAGTATGTTGTGATTATTCCAAAATAAACATTTGAAGTCTGAACTACTTCTGCTGTCATAAACCTCAGGATTGAGTTACTGTGGTAGCAGCCCAGAAGTGGCTTGGAAAAGACTGAAGGAACACCACTACAGTGGTATGTTTGTCTTTATGGAGGTCAGTGTGGTTTTGAATTTGTGTATGATGGTGAGACCGCAGCACGCTGATTTAGATGCAGTGTGCACAGTTTCTGCTCTTGAGTTTTTCTGATGTGATATAGAATTATTTCTCTCTCTCTCTCTCTCTCTCTCTCTCTCTCTCTCTCTCTCTCTCTCTCTCTCTATATATATATATATATATATATATATATATATATATATATATATATATATATATATATATATACATATATACAGAGTGGGTACAGAAAGTATTCGGACCCTTTAAATTTTTCATTTTGTTTCATTGCAGCCATTTGCTAAAATCAAAAAAGAAGTTTATTTTATTTCTCATTATTATACACTCAGCACCCCATCTTGACAGAAAAAAAACCCCACAAATGTGGAAATTGTGGAATGTGGAAAATGGCTGTCCACCAACGTTCACCATCCAACCTGACAGAACTGGAGAGGATCTGCAAGGAAGAATGGCAGAGGATCCCCAAATCCAGGTGTGGAAAACTTGTTGCATCATTCCCAAGAAGACTCATGGCTGTACTGGCTCAGAAGGGTGCTTCTACTCAATACTGAGCAAAGGGTCTGAATACTTATGACCATGTGATATTTCAGTTTTTCTTTTTTAATGAATTAGCAAAACCTTCTACATTTCTGTTACCGCTTAAGATGGAGTCAGACCCAGACTTTCTTGCTGTGAGGCAGCAGTGCTAACCACTATACTGCTGCCTTTCTTTTTTCCCAATAAAAATAATAAATAAAACTTGTGTTGGCTCTAATGAAGAAGAGCAGAACAGCGGAGCTACATACAGTGCCTTGCGAAAGTATTCAGCCCCCTTGAACTTTTCAACCTTTTGCCACATTTCAGGCTTCAAACATAAAGATATAACATTTTAATTTTTTGTGAGGAATCAACAACAACTGCGACACAATCGTGAAGTGGAATGAAATTGATTGGATGTGTCAAACTTTTTTAACAAATAAAAAACTGAAAAGTGGGGCATGCAATATTATTCGGCCCCTTTACTTTCAGTGCAGCAAACTCACTCCAGAAGTTCAGTGAGGATCTCTGAATGATCCAATGTTGTCCCAAATGACTGATGATGATAAATAGAATCCACCTGTGTGTAATCAAGTCTCCGTATAAATGCACCTGCTCTGTGATAGTCTCAGGGTTCTGTTCAAAGCGCAGAGAGCATCATGAAGACCAACGAACACACCAGGCAGGTCCGAGATACTGTTGTGGAGAAGTTCAAAGCCGGATTTGGATACAAAAAGATTTCCCAAGCTTTAAACATCTCAAAGAGCACTGTGCAAGCAATCATATTGAAATGGAAGGAGTATCAGACCACTGCAAATCTACCAAGACCCGGCCGTCCCTCTAAACTTTCATCTCAAACAAGGAGAAGACTGATCAGAGATGCAGCCTAGAGGCCCATGATCACTCTGGATGAACTGCAGAGATCTACAGCTGAGGTGGGAGAGTCTGTCCAGAGGACAACAATCAGTCGTACACTGCACAAATCTGGCCTTTATGGAAGAGTGGCAGGAAGAAAGCCATTTCTCAAAGATATCCATAAAAAGTCTCGTTTAAAGTTTGCCACAAGCCACCTGGGAGACACACCAAACATGTGGAAGAAGGTGCTCTGGTCAGATGAAACCAAAATCCAACTGTTTGGCCACAATGCAAAACGATATGTTTGGCATAAAAGCAACACAGCTCATCACCCTGAACACACCATCCCCACTGTCAAACATGGTGGTGGCAGCATCATGGTTTGGGCCTGCTTTTCGTCAGCAGGGACAGGGAAGATGGTCAAAATTGATGGGAAGATGGATGGGGCCAAATACAGGACCATTCTGGAAGAAAACCTGTTGGAGTCTGCAAGAGACCTGAGACTGGGACGGAGATTTATCTTCCAACAAGACAATGATCCAAAACATGAAGCCAAATCTACAATGGAATGGTTCACAAATAAACGTATCCAGGTGTTGGAACGGCCAAGTCAAAGTCCAGACCTGAATCCAATCGAGAATCTGTGGAAAGAGCTGAAGACTGCTGTTCACAAACGCTCTCCATCCAACCTCACTGAGCTCGAGCTGTTTTGCAAGGAAGAATGAAGAATTTCAGTCTCTCCATGTGCAAAACTGATAGAGACATACCCCAAGCGACTTGCAGCTGTAATTGCAGCAAAAGGTGGCGCTACAAAGTATTAACGCAAGGGGGCCGAATAATATTGCACGCCCCACTTTTCATTTTTTTATTTGTTAAAAAAGTTTGACACATCCAATAAATTTCATTCCACTTCACGATTGTGTCCCACTTGTTGTTGATTCTTCACAAAAAATTTAAATGTTATATCTTTATGTTTGAAGCCTGAAATGTGGCAAAAGGTTGAAAAGTTCAAGGGGGCAGAATACTTTCGCAAGACACTGTATGCGAGAGAGACAGAGAGAAAAACACCACAGAGTTCTTCTATTTCACACCTACAAAGAAATGAACTCAGTGGTTCCCAGTTGATGGAGCCAGAAAATCAGAAAGTACTGTGCAAAAGTCATGAGCCACCCCTCATTTCTTTATATTTTGCTTCCAGGACCTTCTTGTACTGTTTAAAGTGGTCTTCAGCAATAGTTTTCCAGACTTTTTGATGGTCCTTGTAATTGACACCGAATTGTCTTGGAGTGGCCACAGGAGGCGGTGTGTGTGGTGGAGAGGAGGTGAAGGACCAGCAAAAGGGAATTAGGTTTTATGGCCCTCACCTGCTTTCTGTTGGTATGCGTTGCCTCATTTTCGTTTGTTTGGTGTGGCGTGGTGTCCGGTTTCCCCGTGGCTTCTTTTTCCTTGTTGGATGTTTGCTTGGTGAGTTGTCGGTTTGAATTTTTATCTTCGTTTCTTCTGAATTGTATGGATCGTATTTAAGGATTTTATTGTTTATTATTAGTCTTAAGGTGATGGGCAGCCTTATAGATGATCCGTAATATAGCACCCCTCGGTGACGGAACGAGGTACGTTTGCCTTCTGTGATTTAGTTGTTGTGATAATTGTAAGTTTCCTGTTGATGATGTATTGTAAATAAATTGTTTTTTTTTGTATCTGTTTTTAAGTTTTCACGGTGCACAATGAAGTGGAAATAAAGAGTTGAAGCACCTGTCGAGACTCCCGTTTATTGACCCAGGGGCAGCTACAGTGAAAACTCGACCATCGGAAGAGTAAGGCTTCAGCTAAGAAAATCAACGTTATTGCACAAGTATTTGATAACGGCGGTCCGGCCCAGTGTACGCCCCTTTCGCGCACCGGCGAGCTCAGCCAATGGACGGTATTTGTTACGCTTCTAGTTCAAGCGAACTGGGTAGCGATACATAAGAGACTGGTGATAAAGCCTATGATTAAGTGCTTAATGTTTAGGGTTTGAATGTGTTTTATAATGTATTCCTTTTCTCCTTTTTGGGGTTGAAGGGTAAAGTTATATTGATTAAAATATTTGTAGTTTATTGTTGTGGTTTAATGTCGAATTTTAGTATTGTTTGGTGAATTTGGAAATTGTAAACTAAAGGGTAAATGAGGTAAAATGTCCGTTAAAAATCAAGTTTTAGATAATACTGCCGACCAACCAAGCAGGTCCAGCTCCCGTCAAAGAGTTTTGACCGAGAAGGGTCAGGAGCTGCGTAGAGAGAGAGCCGAACAACATGAAAGGTCTTTTATGAAGGAATATGATGTGTGGAAACAAAGAGCTCGAGATTCCAGGACGCAATTGAAGCGATTTTGTACAGTGAATGACCTTAATGTAATCCAGCAGAATTTAAAAACTAATTATGATTTAGTATGTCAGTCCTATGAGCCCATCAGGCGTAACTGCACTGCCACACCAGACATTATTAAGAAAATGGATGCTTGTGTTTCTCTCACCGCCGAAATCGGCGAACTTGTAGTTAAAAGAAAGGAAACTATTGACGAAGTTTTTAATGATGAATTGGAGAAAGAACGAGTGAGGATGACCCTAAATAAAGGGGAGTATGGGTCCATTTTTGGAGGTACAGATACAGAGACTGTGATTTCTGAAATGTCGGTAGCTTGTCCTCCTTCCTCCCATTCAGTGGTTTCAAGTAAATTAGCAGAGGCTGAGGCAGAGTTCGCTGTTAAGGTGGAACAGGCAAAGGCGGTGAGAAAAATTCAAGCTCAACAAATGAAAATGTGCAAATTGGAGAATGAATGGAAATTAGAAGAAGCGAAGATGCTGGCTGAAATTAAACAGAAGGAAGTTGAAATGCGTTTCAAACAAGAGGAGGAGAAGCTGCGGTTAAAACAAATAGAAGCAGAAAATGATGTGGAGGTGGCAGTGGCGCGTTTGAGGGCTTATAGGGATTTAGAAGACGGTTTGAGGAATCAGGGAGAAAAGGGTGATCAAGGAGATATCCGGTCTAGTCACCAAGGGAAGGATATCGGGGATCCATCAAATTCAGGGGTTGTACCGCTTCAATCTCAACAGACATTAATCGGAGTTAAAAGTCAGGAGACAGCTGACTTAGCTCAAGCCATTGCGGGTTCCTTGAGCATGTGTCACCTGTCTCCCCCCGACTTGGCAACCTTTTCCGGGGACCCCTTGAAATTTATTGACTGGAAGATCTCCTTTATGATTCTTATTGGTAAGAAACCCCTCCCAGTCTGTGAAAAAATGTTATATTTGAAACATTACCTTGTAGGGGAGGCACGCAAGGCTGTGGAGGGATTTTTTTATAGAAATTCTGAGGATGCCTATCACAGTGCTTGGACATTGTTAGAGGAGAGATATGGAAATCCATTTATCGTCCAGAGAGCTCTCCGAGAAAGGCTTATGAAATGGCCTAGGATCAGTGAAAATGATCCCTTGGCCCTTAGAGATTTTGTGGATTTTTTAAAGGGGTGTGCTGAGGCTATGCCTTATGTCAAGGGATTGGACATTTTGAACGATTGTGAGGAAAATCATAAATTGCTTAAGAAGTTACCGGAGTGGATTGTACGTAAATGGGGTAGGTTTGTTGTTGATGAGTTAGATGCATCCGGTAATTATCCAGGCTTTTTGCATTTTGTGGATTTCCTGCAAAAGGAGGTCCGTATTGTATGCAATCCTATTGTTTCCCCTTTCTTATTGAACTCTAAGGCAGCGGAAGATAAGTCAAAGCGAGTCAGTACCTTTAATACGAGCTCTCAAAGTGATGCCCCCCCTTTTGAAACAAATGTAACAAATGGTTCTAAATCAAGAATATCTTGTTTGGTTTGTGAAAATGAAACGCACGGTGTAGCAAGATGTCCCATCTTCGCAGAGAAAACAATTGATGATAA
Source organism: Archocentrus centrarchus (assembly GCF_007364275.1). Classification (NCBI taxonomy): domain Eukaryota; kingdom Metazoa; phylum Chordata; class Actinopteri; order Cichliformes; family Cichlidae; genus Archocentrus; species Archocentrus centrarchus. The sequence continues at coordinate 6,607,196 of NW_022060254.1, read as the reverse complement.
GAGAACCTTTATTCGAGAGAACCGACTCTGTTTTGGTTGTTTGTGGGGGGGCACGTTATGAGGAATTGCAGGAGGCGGCACACGTGTGCTACTTGTGGACGGCGTCATCCAACCTGTTTGCATAGCGAGAGTGACAATTCGTCTGCCACAGCACTGGAGCCACACCTCTCTCCGGGGGTGGATGACGCCGGTCAGGAGGTACGTAGTGTATCGTCTCATGCTGTGACTAAGGGCCTTCCTTCCACATCTAATATCGTGCCAGTGTTCCTGTCATCGGTGGAAGAACCACGTAGGGAGGTGCTCACTTATGCCTTACTTGACCCACAGAGTGATACAACCTTTATCTTGGAGGATTTAGTTAGCAAGTTACATGTAAATATGCAACCAGTACAATTAAAACTGAGCACAATGACAGCTGTTGACACCGTGATTAAAAGTGGGATTTCACATGGTTTGCAAATTAGAGGAGTTCATTCCGAAGCCTATACTAAATTGCCTAAGGTTTATTCGAGGGATTTTATTCCGGTGGATAGATCTCATATTCCAACTGATAGTACCGCTCTGCAGTGGCCTCATTTGAAGCATTTGGCCGGTAAGCTGTTGCCATTGCAAGAATGTGAAGTTGGATTGCTTGTGGGTTATGATTGTACGTCAGCATTGGTACCGTTGGAGGTTGTTAGAGGGGGTGAGAACGAACCCTTCGCGCAAAGAACGGTACTCGGATGGAGTATAACCGGGTCCTCCAACCCACATTTCGATCGGCAAGGAAATCAGAGCTTTGTGCATCGAGTTACGGCAAGAGAGGTGTTCGCACCACCCGGTAGTGATATTCTTAAGGTTCTTGAGTCGGACTTTAATGAGAAGTCCTATAAAGATCAGTGCGTTTCTCAGGAGGATATGCTTTTTATACAACTTCTCCGTGATAATATATGGCAAAGAGAGGATGGACATTATGAGCTCCCCCTGCCCTTTAAGAGTAATATACCCCCCATATTGCCAAATAATAAGGGCGTAGCTATTGCTCGTTTACAGCATTTGAAGAGGAAACTAAGGGCTAATCAGCAGTATTATGATCATTATCAGACCTTTATGGAGGAAATCCTCAAAAGGGGTAATGCAGAGTTAGCCCCCCCACTATGTGAGGGAGAAATAGTGTGGTATATACCGCATCATGGTGTATACCACTCGCAGAATCTGGAGAAGTTGAGGGTGGTTTTTGATTGCTCAGCAAGGTTTCGGGGAGTTTCATTAAATGATGTTCTATTGACTGGTCCTGACTTGATTAACTCTTTGATAGGAGTCCTTTGTCGCTTTCAGAAGGAAAATGTAGCTGTGGTATGCGACATCGAAAGGATGTTTCATCAATTCTTTGTTCCCCCGGCAGCGCAGAACTATTTGAGGTTCCTGTGGTGGGGTGGTGCAGATCTGGAAGCGGAACCGCAAGAATATCGGATGACAGTTCACCCCTTTGGCGCTACTTCATCCCCTGGGTGCGCTAATTTTGGCCTCAAGTATCTGGCCCAGAAACATAAGGTGGATTATCCTTTGGCATCGGCTTTCATTGAGAAGAATTTTTATGTAGATGACGGCCTAACTAGTGTTCCTTCTGTTAAGGATGCAGAGGATTTGATTATAGAAGCACGGGAGTTATGTAAGAAAGGGGGCCTACGTCTGCATAAATTTAACTCAAACAGATTGGAGGTACTGGATTGTGTTGATGCTTCTGAGAGAGCAACGAAGGCTGGAAGCTTGCATCTTGGTTTAGATGAGCCGTTAATAGGACGTGCTTTGGGCATCCAGTGGTCAATAGAACAAGATAGTTTTAGTTTTGATGTAAACCTTAAGAATCAGCCTTCTAGTCGTCGTGGCATTCTCTCAGTTATCGCCTCTATATACGATCCGCTCGGGTTTATTTCCCCCGTTACCTTATGCGGAAAGCGTATTCTGCAGGATTTGTGTCGACAGGGTGCTGGATGGGATGAGCCTCTTCCTGAGGATTTAGGCTCTCGATGGGAGGAGTGGAAAGGGGACTTGCCCAAATTGCAAGAAATTATAATACCCAGATGTTATCATCCGCCAGATTTTAAATCTATTGTTCGGATAGAGTTGCATCATTTTTCAGACGCCAGTAGCGTCGGTTATGGCGCATGTTCATATGTGAGGTACATTAATAACGACAGAGAGGTTTACTGTAGCCTAGTGATGGCTAAAGCAAGAGTAGCACCCACGAAGCTCCTGAGTATACCTAGAATGGAGCTTTCTGCTGCTGTGGTTTCTGTCAGAATGAGTGCCATGTTGAGGGTTGAACTGGAAATGAAAATCGATGAGGAATTTTTTTGGACAGATTCCCAAGTGGTATTGGCCTATATTAATAATGACGTGAGAAGGTTTCATGTATTTGTGGCAAATAGACTCCAAGTAATAAAGGGAGAAACAAACTGTAGCCAGTGGCATTTTGTTGATACATCTGAAAATCCAGCTGATCATGCCTCCAGGGGTTTAAATGCTTCTGGCCTTTTATCAACTAACTGGATGATGGGACCAAGTTTTTTGTGGCAGCATGAGCTGAAGTTAACATCCCCTCCTTCCGCTGTGCTGTTGGTGCGTGATCCAGAAGTGAGGGCAGCACAAGTGAATGTGGCGATTACAAGCGATTGCGATGATATGCTTGATAGGTTGAGCCGATTTTCCTCTTGGATACGGCTCCTTAAGGTGGTGGCGAGAATCAGGAGGATGACATCCAGACAAAGGCATGATAGTGATCACATTACGGTAGAGGAAATTGAGAGCGCGACGGAAGTGGTAGTTAGACTTGTCCAGCAACAAGCCTTCTCCGAAGAGAGAAGAACGTTGGAGAAGGGGGATAGTCTTCCCCACTCCAGTCCCCTTTTTCGTTTCAATCCTATTTTGGATAAGGGAATTCTTAGGGTTGGTGGGAGGTTGAGGCAGTCATCTCTCAGTCAAGGGTTGAAACACCCAATTATTCTTCCTAAGAGTTCACACATTACCGAGCTTGTGCTTCTTCATTTTCATGAGAGGATTTGTCACCAAGGTCGAAGCCAGACTCAAATGGAACTTCGAGCAAATGGGTTTTGGGTCATTGGTGGGAGTAAATCCACTGCTAGGTTGATACATCATTGTGTGACTTGTAGGAAGCTTCGACGTCCGGCAGAGGAGCAGCAGATGGCTGAGCTCCCGGAGGCACGGGTGGAGGCCTCAGCACCATTCACATATTGTGGGATGGACGTGTTTGGTCCCTTTATTATTAAAAGGGCACGCACGGAACACAAGAGGTACGGACTGATTTTTACTTGTCTTTCCTCAAGGGCTATTCACATTGAGACGTTGGAAGATTTGTCAACGGATGCGTTTATAAACGCTTTAAGATGTTTTATCAGCCTCAGGGGGGCTGTACGTCAGCTTTATTGTGATCATGGCACAAATTTTGTGGGGGCTAGGAACGAGTTTAAGAAGGCTTTGAAACAGTGTGATCCCAAGAAATTGGAGGCTTATCTGGCAAATAAACAGTGTGAATTCATTTTTAGTGGGTTACCCTAACCCTGATTTATGAATCACTGAAACATAAAGAAGCGTCTAACCCAAGTGATGAACCAGTGTTGTGTCTTTCTATCACAGACAGCTGAGCAAAGAAGCAGTGTTAAATGGGCTCTTTAGGCTCTTTGTTACCAGCAGCCTGTCACAGAAACATCATCTCTGCTTTCATAGAGGTGCTCACACTTGCTGACCAATCAATGGACTGCATTTGATTGACAGCTGCTCCTTCCCCTCTTTGTTGTTGTCATGTGCTGAGGCTGTATTAAATCATTTGAGAACCTGGTGAGGACCAGATGATTTTTATTATGTCTTGATATGAAAAACCTTATTAATAAAAACGTTTCTGTTTCATGTCTGTACACTGAGCACATAAAAGCTGATTGTATTTCATGAATGCAAGAAAAACACAGAGCTATTGCCCCCCCACCCCCTCCATATAAAATGGAGCCTTCAGGTCAGCAGACAGTAACAATGACACAAGCCTACAGCAGGAGCTGCAATAAGACATCCATCAGAGTTTAGGAGGAGCGTGGATCAGCGTGGTGGTGTGAAGCTCCTCCATCAGGCTGAGTGTGTCCTCAGTTTCCTGTCAGAGACAAACATCACTGATTCCTGCTGTTCACCTCTGACCTTCACACACGCACACACACACGCACACACACACACACACACACACACACACACACACACGCACACACACACACACACACACACACACACACACACACACACACAAATTTATGTAAATGTTACCTGCTCTCACTGAGGAATAGACCATATTGCCATCAGCCGACTGCTCTGTAACACACAGTTAAAGCATTAGACTGTAGCTGTGTCCAAATTCAGGGGCCGCGTCCTTCCAAGGCCGCATTTGTAGGCTGATTACGTCACAGCGAGGCGACGAAGGCTGTCCAAATTTGAAGACAGTCGACGAACACGTCCTTCTTTTCTTGAATTTGGAGGATGGGTGTGGTGTAACCTTTGTGGCCTACCATATCCCATGATTCATTGAGCATCAAAACTCAAACACGCAATGGTGGAGAGAGTTAAAAGCATTTGAAATATGACTGTTTCTGTGAGACAAAATAAACTTTTAAGATGTTTTCAGGCGAGAATGTAAATGTGTAAACCTCATATATACGCTCAATTTATCAAGATATAGCTTAATTATAAACAGTGCTCCAACGTGTTCGGAGTTGTCCATTGCTGCTGCTGTACCAGCAGCTCACCTCGTTAGCTGTCAGCTGATCGAGCTATCGAGGCTCGCTATACCCGGAGTTAAGAAATAGTTCAGCTGCATTATAACAGTTTCTTTTCCACAGCTGTGCTTCGCATTGTCATGGTTGCTAGGCAACATGAGCTACATTAACGTGAGAGAAGGCTATGCAGATATGAAGTGTAGATGGGCCAATTTCACAGCCACTCACTTCTGCCCTTTACAGTCAAAGGACCCAGTCTACATAGGCCAGGTCCATAAAAGGATGCGGCTCCTGAATTTGGCCAAAGCTCTTGTGTGTCTGTATGCAACACCACTGTTGTAACCTTATGGTATAATTCACAAACGCACAGCTAAAAGCAGATAACACGTAAGCTGGAGAGGGAATGGCGTCTCACTAAATTAGAAGATGCTCATTTAGCCTGGAAAAAGAGTTTTTTGCTCTATAAAAAAGCCCTCCGTAAAGCTAGGACATCTTACTATTCATTATTAATTAAAGAAAATAAGAACAACCCCAGGTTTCTTTTCAGCACTGTAGCCAGGCTGACAAAGACTCAGAGCTCTGTAGAGCCGAGTATTCCTTTCACTTTAACTAGTAGTGACTTCATGGATTTCTTTACAAATAATATTTTAGACATTAGAGAAAAAGTATTTGTAACGATCTCAAAGATTTATCTTCATGTTCGGCTGCTGGTAAATTTAGAAGTCATTAGCAGGACTCTGGAGAACTTGACTGCATACTGAGGAGGTAATTCAGCCATTTGATTCAGATGTGTTGAATCAGGGACACATCTAAAACCTGCAGGACACTGGACCTCGAGGCCTGGATTTGAGGATCCCTGGTTTAGACTCTGATCTTTTGGAGTTAACTTCAATAGTTACTTCCTCCAAACCAGCAACATGTTTATTGGATCCCATTCCTACTAGACTGTTCAAAGAAGTCTTTCCAATTATTGATGCTTCAATCTTAAAAATGATCAATCAGTCTTTATTAGTTGGTTATGTACCACAGGCCTTCAAGGTGGCTGTAATTAAACCTCTACTTAAAAAGCCACCACTGACCCAGCTGTCTTAGCTAATTATAGGCCAATCTCCAACCTTCCTTTTCTCTCAAAGATTCTTGAAAGAGTAGTTGTAAAACAGCTAACTGATCATCTGCAGAGGAACGGTTTATTTGAAGAGTTTCAGTCAGGTTTCAGAATTCATCACAGTACAGAAACAGCATTAGTGAAGGTTACAAATGATCTTCTTAGAGCCTCTGACAGTGGACTCATCTCTGTTCTTGTCCTGTTGGACCTCAGTGCAGCTTTGATACTGTTGACCATAACATTTTATTACAGAGATTAGAGCATACTATAGGTATTAAAGGTACTGCACTGCAGTGGTTTGAATCATATTTATCTAATAGACTCCAATTTGTTCATGTAAATGGGGAGTCTTCTTCACACACTAAGGTTAATTATGGAGTTCCACAGGGTTCTGTGCTAGGACCAATTTTATTTACATTATACATGCTTCCCTTAGGCAGTATTATTAGAAAGCACTGCATCAATTTTCATTGTTATGCAGATGATACTCAGCTTTACCTATCAATGAAGCCAGATGACAAACATCAATTAGTTAAACTGCAGGAATGTCTTAAAGATATTAAGGCCTGGATGACCTCTAATTTCCTGCTTCTAAATTCAGATAAAACTGAAATTCTTGTACTCGGCCCCACAAATCTTAGAAACATGGTGTCTAACCAGATACTTACTCTGGATGGCATTACTTTGGCCTCCAGTAACACTGTGAGAAATCTTGGAGTCATTTTTGACCAGGATATGTCCTTCAATGCACATATTAAACAAATACTTAGGACTGCTTTTTTGTTGAAATTATTTTGAATTTGGTGATGAATTCCAGGAGTGTTTGTCATGATTACCTGTCATCCTGCTAGCTTTCTTCTTATTGTTGAAGACCACCTGACCATAGGTGACCTCAGCACGACCTGAAGACAGAAATATGAATTAAGTACCTGCAGCTTCAGCTCTGACTCTCTGATTGGTCAGATTAGGACTCTCAGAGTTTCATCATCACCTGTTTCTCCATCTGAGCCTCAGCAGCAGTTTGTGAAAGATACACAAAATGTGAATTTGATCCTTTGATCATTTACCTGAACACGAAGAGATTCAGTTCCACATAGACAAAGGGCCCCCACCTCCCCCTGAGTCACTGTTAGTGATGACCCCAACCCTCAACCTGAACCTTAACCTCATGTTTTAGAGAGAAGCAAAGAACTTTTTTTTTTTAATTATTGAGTTTTAATTATTATTGATCTAAATGTTTTTTTAATGGATATTGATGTAAATGCTTTTCTATGCTGGGAAAGGTTTTTTTAAAAAAAGAGTGCAGCTGTGTTCAGCAAGAATGAAGAGGATGAACAAACTAGAGATGAACCTTCTCCAGCTGTAGTTTTGTTCTAATCAAACCTCTGGTGAAGTTAATCAGACTGAACGTGGTGGGGGGGAAATTGTCTGCTAACTCATCAAATTCTGTGCTTTCTGTGTTTCCTGGTTAGATTCAGAGAGGATGGTATCAGGTCTTGATGAAGCTCTGAGGAGTTCTCATGAATCTTTGTGAGATTATGAAACAAAGCAGGAGGAGTCATCCAGACATGGAGGTAAACTGTCAGAGAGCTGCTCCTCTGCTGCAGCTGGACTCTGTGATCGTACCTGAGACCGGACTGACTGTTTGATGCTCTCTGTCAATACATGACCTACACACTGAACCACCTTCATCACCACCATCATCATCACCATTATCATTTTCATCATCGTCATCACCATCATGACCATGATGATGATCATCATCATGGTCATGATGGTGATGATCATCATCATCTTCACCATCATCATCATCACCAGTTTTCAGTTGATTAGTTTCTTCAGTGTGAATCCTCACATCAGAGTAGTGTTGGGATTTTTTATCACCCCAATGCTGATATTTAAAGTTATTATTCCTACTTCTATTTATTTGCAACTAAACTGCTTTCTACACTGTAATAAATGCATATTGTGTGTCTAAAAGTAGTCGGAGGATTTGAGGCCTGTTTGAATTGCTCTTATTTGTGTTCAGGCACCAGAAGCTCTGCTACCCCTCCCTAACAGTCTGCTGTAGCCAAGCAGGCCCTCTCAGATCACTCTCAAAGCATACTCCTCTTCTGCTCTGGCCCAGTGTTGAACTTCTTGTTCATTCAAATTCATGCTTTGGGGTCTCAGCTCATAAAACTGCCCTTCTCGCGTTCACGTGTGGGATACCAGTTATCCTGTTTGCTCATGTTTCGATTTATACTGGTGATAGGGATAAATCTGTCCAGTAGACCTAGCTGTAGGATATAGCACGGCCAAAGATTCTGAAAATCAGAAAGTCTGTCTAAAATCTGTCTAAGCAACAAGTCTAGGGGCAAACTGGGCCCCACTTTCTCCCTCATATCTGGTCTGTGTAAGTGTGGGCAGTTGTAAATCCTTCTCCAGGAGTACCACAGGATGACCACAAGGAGGTTGTTTCTGACAGTTATTGTGATGAATTTTTCTTATCTGATGATGTATTAAAAATGCTCCGGGATGTTTGCGCTTTTCTAGATAGTATGAGAAGATTAATGAGACCCCCTAATTTATGCTTACAAAGTGCAGACTCAGCACAAATCTTAGACAAAGGAAGGGAAAGAGTATAAATACCACGGTTAGAAGAGGAGTAGAAGAAGAAGAGAAGATGTAGCGACCGTCTCTGTCCGTGTTGTCTGGTTTTTCAGTAACTGCTCAGGTTTAACCTCCTGGGAGGGTTTTTTGCTTTCTGTTTTTTGCTTTTTGTGTTTGTATATTTCTAAGAACCAGTAACTTCTTGCAACAGAGCTCGCTCATCTTCATGGATCATTTGGACAGTTTGATTTTATTTGGACTCATATTTAATCTCAGCACGGGCTCTCCTCGGTCAGAGGGAGTGATGAGGAAGCCAAAGCATGATCAACAGGTTCTTTCTTCTCTGTGTGTGTGTGTATCTCAGTCTTCACTATGTTACTGTGTGTCTTGCTTTTTGACTTTGCTGTGTGTGTAACTAAGATGTCTAATAAACAGCCTGCACAGAACCTGTTTAACCCTGTGATTTGCTGGTAACTATGGTTTTAGTTGGGTTTTAATTTTTGGCCAAAAAGGAATATGGAGACCCATAAAAATAGATCCAACAATAGACAATGTGGATCAGCACACACACACACACACACACACACACACACACACACACACACACACACACACACACACACACACACACACACACACACACAATCTTTCATGTATTCCCTGAAACTTTGTGTTGATTGAACATTTATAGAATTGAGTGTGTGTGTGTGTGTGTGTGTGTGGGGGGGGGGGGGGGGTATTTTGGTGAAACACTCTTACAGCCTACCTCTCTGTGTGGTGGTGACTTCAGCATAAGTTACATCTACAGGGGAGGAGTCACTCCTTCCTGAAAAAGAAGGAGGAAACACAGAAGCACATTAACATGAATAACCTGTTATGGAGAAGTGAGACTGTCCACAAACTTCTGACCTTCTGACAGACTTCTTCTCTGCAGTGTTTCACTGTGGAGAAGAAGTGAAGTTATGCTAATAGTTAATCACATATCCTTTTACTGGCTAACTGCCTGCAGTCATTTGTTGTAGTTTTCAACATGGCTCATACACGTCTCCTGGGCCGCAGCAGTTCAGGGGGGTCTGCCAGGAACCCCACAGCACAATACAGACAGTTCAGGGGGACTACTGTGCTTCGACTGGCGGCGGCGACGTGGCGAGGCACATCAAGGCCCGCGGATGTGCAGGCTGGGGCTGCCTAGATGATAATTTGGATGTATTTGGTGGTGGTGAGGATGATGGTGACAAGGGCTCTAACTGAAGTTGTGGCCCTGATTGAGACTGGGCCCTGACTGGGGAGCTGGCTGAGACTCTGATTGAGGCTGACCAGACAGGGAAGCTGACACTGGAGAAACTAAGGGGACCAAAACTACAGAGGGAAGCTGGGGCTGCAGGTGCTTGGAGACTGCTGCAGCGAGTCGTGATGCAATACAACCTGTCACGGATCTACACACAATAACATAAGTGCCAAAAGAAAAAGAAAAATCAAAATGTGTTAAGACTGTTCATATTTAGGAACTACGGTGTCCATTTCTTTTAGTCACATGCACTGTCCTCTGGCATTTTTAAGTCTTTAATATACATAATGAAATGGATCCAAACACTCTCAAACAAGTCTTGTTTGCCCTTTAGCACATACGTAACCTCCTCTAATGGGAAAGCTCTTAGCATCTGCCAGATCCAGTGGTTGACAGTCAGTCTATGAGGTTTTTTTCCAAAACAACGATATATATCTTTTTGCATTGAGCAGGCCTAAATCTATAAATGTGCATTTATTTTTAGTGTATTTGTGTTTTTCTGGATACAAGTAAAAACAGCTTTTGTTTTTCAGCTTCTAGTTTCAGTTGTTTGCAAATAATTTTCTCAATTATATCCTTTACTTCTTTCCAAAATGGTAAATGGACTACCTCTTATATAGCGCTTTTCTACTCAGTCCGAGCACTCAAAGCGCTTATACAACACTTTTCCATTTACCCATTCATACAAGTACTTCCATGATTAACTAAGCTAAGTGCTTTTATTATCTAACATTCGCACACATACAAACTCCGACAGTTGCGTCGGAGAGCAACTTGGGGTTAAGTATCTTGCCCAAGGATACATTGGCATGTAGCCTGGAGTAGCCAGGAATCGAACCGCTGACCTTCCGATCAGTAGGTGATCCGCTCTACCTACTGAGCAATTTCAGCAGCGGCAACGGAGCGAAGTGTACCACGTCTTCCTAGGTGGCTGCCATAATCGGAAATCCTAAATATTATTTTTTAATATTTAATCACTATTGTAATTACTGCTTGGTGATGATGTAATAATGGAATAATAATTTATATATCATACTTACACACTGAGATGTGTAAGTATCATGTATGTGTTCATTGAGGTGTTTTTATGCTGTTTTATTGCTTCTTTTGCTAAAGGAATGGTTTGAAAAATTGAAAACTGTTTCTGTTTGCCTTTCTGCAAAAGTCACCAACACCACTGTTACACATTACTTTGAGTAAAAGTTTCAAATTGTATAGACAAGTTTTCAAAATATTCAAATAAATTGCAACTTTACGAAAAGAATAATAAACTATTACTCTAATGATCTATTTATTTTTATTGATATAAAACATGATTTTGGGGTTCCCCAGAGACTTCAGTCTGTATTACATCTACGTTAAATATGCTGGTAGGATGATGGTTAACCTTAATTATAATACTTAGAGGAAAGTTTAAAAGATTTTTAGGTCGTGGGGGTGAACTATAACCTCCATGTGTAACGCTGGAGGTTATAGCGTTACACTGTCTGCTCAGTGGGTCAAACGTGCAAAACAAACAAAGTAACAGCATCAAAAGTATTTCTTGTCACCTCACTATCAGCACAGATACATATAAGGTATAATGATCACAGCATGCTGTGACTACAGGATGTGACCTCTACACATCATCTGTCTGCTTCCTTTTGACAGAGAGCGCAGAAAGTTTCACTTCACATTATGAACTAATTTAAGAAACGTACATGTTTAAAATGAAACCTCACAGGTTTGTTTAAACTTCACTGTAGATAAAACAGTCTTTGTGTACAATAGAAATTAAGCCCAGAGTGAACATGACACTAAAACTCAGCTAAAGATGAAATAATTAACCAGTTAATACTTAAATACATTGTAAAACACACAGAGTAAGTTAAAATAAAGAACTCTAAAGTCTAAACTAGCTAGTTAGTAAAATCTGAAATATTAAGAAGCTGTTGCTCTCAGCCTGCATTTCAGTTCAGCAGCCAAACTACAGAGTTCTTCCCTTGGCTGTGTCATTTCCTCCTGTCTTACACCGCTGTCACTCTGCCAGGAACCAAATGCACCAATGTGAAATGGCACAAAGGAAACAGCTGTTTCTTTTTACTGATTCAGCATCTGAAGCTGCTGAAGCTGTTTGTCCTCCACTGCTGAAACTGCTTCCAAGAGCCTTTCAGAGGAGGCTTTAGAAATGTGATCCTGCATGTGACACTGTTTGATTCTTGTATGCTTTATATGTTTGTACGAGTGAGCACACAATCCACACTGAACTGTTGAGTCTGACAGACTTCATACCTTTTAGTTTCCTGTAGAAGAACAGAACTCCAACCAGAACCAGAAGAACCACAGAAACCAGACCTTCTACAGCTGGAATGATGGAGGGACGAGGAGGGAAGGAAGAGGGAGGAGCAGAAATACCAGGAGAGGTGCAGGCTGTGGTGCTCTGTACATGAGGAGGAAGAGCTGTAGGAGAGATGATGAAGATGGTTCAGTCAGTTTATTATCAGGCCAGCAGATTAGTGCTGGTCTTTAAACAGGAAGCGATCTCAGTATGCTGACCTCTGACCCTCAGAAAGCTCTGAGGAGATGATCCCAATGTATCAGTGGAACATGAGTAGAGACCTTCATCAGACTGCTGGATGTTAGTGATGGTGTGCTCTGATTTACGTCCAGATCCAACATTACTTCCATTAAAACGGAAATAAGCTGCAACTTTGTCAACATCCTTTTGTCTGCAAAGCAGGGTGATGTCACTTCCTGTCCTCACAGGAAGTGCAGGGATCTCCAGGATCAGAGAACCAGCTGACCAACAAAGACACAAACAGAGTGATTCAGAGACAGAGTTCCACCAGAGAGACAGCTGCAAACATCTGTCTGTACCTGAAACACTGATGGAGACTTCATTACTCTGCTGTCCAGAAGAGTTTTCACAGAAGTAACTTCCATGAGAGGAGAAGGAGAGATCCAGAACACAGGAGGATTCATTAAACACCACAAAACCTGCACCTGCTCCACAGTTCTCAGTGAGTCCTCCTCTGGTCCTCTTCACTGTCCATCCATCAACACAGCTCAGAGACACTGAAGAAGATCCTCTGAAGAACTGCTGAAGGTTTGGACTGACAGACAGAGAGACTGGAGGACAGACAGACAGAGAGACTGGAGGACAGACAGACAGAGTAAATGTGTTTGTGTTCTTGTTTGAGTCTCTCTGATTGTTTTCACTTCCATCAACTCACCTGCAGAAACAGTCGGTGCAGACAGCAGCAGCACACATACACCTGCAACAGGAGGGCAGAGGTTACTAAAGGTCAGAGTTCAATAGAAGTCAGACAAAACTGTGGTGAAATTACTTTAATTATTGAGAATATAGCTTTATTTGGGGACAGAACAGTTCATCTATTATTCAGAAGGTTGGTAGTTTGATCCCTGGCTGCTCCAGTCTGCATGTCAAAGAATATTCAGGCAAGATACTGAAATCTGAGCTGCTCCTGATGCATTCAAGGGAGTCTGAATGTGTGAGAATGTTACACAAAGTGCTTAGACATGGAAAAAAGTGTGATTGGGTGATTGAGACCGGCAGTAAAGTGTGCTCTGAGTGCTGCAATTCCGTATTGCCCAACTAGTTGCCAAGTAGTTGATATCAGTTACTAGGTAAATTTGTTTGCAAATTGGTATACAACACTGGAACACAAATTTAGACATTTAGAGGTCACTAGAATCTGCTAACAACCAAATCAATCACAGGGTGATTTCCAGGTGTGTGTTAACACAAAGCCACAATCTTCCCAAGAGTGGATATCCCACCAAAATCACTCCAAGGTCAGAAAAAATGCTCCAAAAAATCCCTCTTGAAAACCCAAGAGTTCCATCTCAGACTGTGCAGGCCTCAGCATGTTATGAGTTAATCCTTTAAGGCCAGGCAATTGCCGCTGAAGCACTGGTTACTTGCTGTTACTAGCAGGGAACACCTGGTTAAGACGTAGAGTATCAGTGCAGAATCAGCTGATCAAAGGAACTTTGATCAGCTGATCAAAGTTCCTTTTTACCATATCTCCACAACCGTCTTTTCGGGAAAATTCAAACAGTTCCTGAAAGCTCAAAAACTGCACTTCACAGCCATATAGGGTTATTATGGTATTTGCTGCCAGAGGTCCATGAATACAGGACCTCAGAGGTATAAGGTTAAAGTTCATGTTCAGTCTGTTTCTAATTGTGCTGTCAAATAGGGCATTTTGGAAGGGTTGCTGTCTCTGAAAAGAACATAGCAGCACAGCTTAGGTTTGCAATGCTGCATCTGAACCAACCACAAGATATATGGAACAATGGGCCTCATTGTCTCGTATTTGCATAGAAATGTTCTCACACTGTGTAAGCAGTATAAGCAAACAAGTGTGTAGACACAATACCATCTGATTCATTTAACTTGCGCCTGTTTTTCTTACCATTTTGCATGTTTAAAATTTAAAATCAATCTAAGCTAACAGACTTGTGCAAGCTGCATAAAGCCACGCCCCATTTTCCTATACAAGGAAATATGTTTACTGCCACTTGCACAAAATATTGATATTGTAAGAGAGACTCCTGCACCACTCAGGCAAGAAAGCAGCAGAAAGTCAGACTAAAGAAACTAAAACAACAATGTCTGAGGAGGAAGCAAGAAAAGGTGGACCTTTCCAACGTTTTTTCCACTGGACTGTTTTGGGCTGAAATAATGGAGGTTCTGAATGTCACTGAGATAGAAAAAGTACTGTTAGCAGTAATACAATTACTAACAGTATAAAGGAGTGTTTACATTTTCTAAGCCAGGCCTTCATCATTTGTTCATACAAAGTACAAGCAAATTCAGTTTCAAAAATATTGACAAATCATTGATTTCAGAGATTATTCAAATATTTGTCCTTATGCACTGTTTGTGAATGAGGCCCAATGTCATGGCTGCTTGACTTTAATACACAGCACCAAGTTTGGAGAAAACCTCAGCATATCAGCACAAACACCTCAGACCAGCTCTCAGCATGTGGTGGAGGGCTGAGGATTTTGGCACCTTGCATCAATTAGTCATAAACTCCTCTGTATACCAAAGTATTCTTGAACCAAATATGAGGCCATCTGTCCCACAGCTAAAGCTTGGCCTAAATTTGGTCAATGAAACAGTTCAGTGATCCCAAGCACAGCAGCAAATCTCCAACAGAACAGCTAAAAAAAAAAAAAAAAAAAGAATCAAAGTGCTGCAACGGCCCAGTCAGAGTCCAGACCTCAACCTGCTGTGGTGGGACCATAACAGAACTGCACATGAATGAATGCTGCAAACCTCAATCAACTAAAGTAATGTTGTAAAGAAGAGACAGAGTTCCTCCACAACAATGTGAGAGACTCATAAAGTTATACAGAAAACCATCACTGTAAATTATTGCTGCTAAATGTGGATCTACAAGCTACTGAATCATTGGTTTTCACAAGATTGCAGAGTGTCCTTTGTTGCATATTACTTATCTCGCTAATCTCTTTCATATATTCACGTTCCATCCATCCATTCTCTTCCACTTATCCTGTTCAGGGTAGCAGGGGTGGGGTGGGGGGAGTGGAGCCTATCCCAGTTGACATAGGGCGAGAGACGGGTTACACCCTGTGCAGGTTGCCAGCCTGTCACAGGGCTAACACAGAGAGACAAACAACTATTCATACCTATGGGCAGTTTAGAGTGCCCAATCAACCTAACCCCAGTAACTGCATGTCTTTGGACTGTGGGAGGAAACCCACGCAGAAACAGGGAGAACATACAAGCTCCACACAGAGAGGCCCGGGCCAAGGTGGAATCAAACCCAGACCTTTGAGATGCTATTCCAGCTGTGAAGCAGCAGTGCTAACCACCATGCCACCGTGCTGCCTATTACTTTCTATTTCTCACTAATCTCTTTCATATATTCAACAAATCAGGGTACATCAGCACAACCCACAGTGTGTAACTCTGTATCTCGTATGGTAAAAAGTTTGTAATCAGCATTAGAATCTAAAGGAGACCCTACAACAGGGTTCTAAGAATTACCATGGTTCTCAGTTCCTGTAGTGCAGACAGAAAATTATCTTTCACTGACATTACATTCACTGACTGAGTAGCTTTGAATGGGGACCTGCTGTATTTGGATCCTGCAGCTTGTGTAAATGAAGAAGGTGAGTCAGATTTAGTTCATAAAGCTGACACATCCCAATCATTACCATGTTTTAATCAACAAACACTCACACTGACTCAAATCTACACTTTGTTTTATTACAAGTTTAGTATCTTTGTGGCTAGGAGCAGACACTTTCTGTGATCGCTGCTGATTTACTGACTCTTACCCAAGGAGTAGCAGTAACTGGTCTGAGTGTTGGACTATCTCACAGTTACAGGTCAGAGGTAAACTGTGGGGACTATAATCAGCAGCTGAGGCTCTAACTGTGTTTTAGCTCAGTCTTTGTGCTGCTGTGAGTCGCTCTCTGCTGGAAATGTGTGTTTTCCTCTACAAAGGTGTGTTAGAGCTGGAATGAATGGATTAATGAGAGTAGGAAGACGAGGATTGACTCACCAAGGAGCAGAGAAACAGATGCAGCCTTCATGTTGTCTGGATGACGACTAAAGGAAGTCTGACCTGCAGCGCGAGGGCTTCAGCTACAGCATCTTCACTTCCCTGTTCACACCTTCAGCTGGCTGAGCCCTGCATAAACCTGCTGCTATTATAATGGTATGTTTGCCTTAATGGAGTTCAGTGTGGTTTTGAATTTCTGTGAGATGGTGAGACCACAGCAGGTTGATTTAAATATGGTAGCTATGGTTTCTGCTCTTGAGTTGTTCTGATGTGATGTAGAAATATTAGACAGGACTGCAAAGGTTTGTTTCTCTATTCTGTTCCCTTTTGTTTATTCCTGCTGTGTCTCGATGTGTCAGGGTAACACTCTCCATATCAGCAGGAAAAAAAACAAAAAAACACCAACAACCAGAGGGCACCCTGTTAGCAATCGCTTGGCAATAGTGGGAAGGAAAAACTCCCTTTTAACAGGAAGATGTCATTATTCAGTGTTTTGGAGTTCCTTCTGTCAAGTTCCTTTTTTTTGCTGTATTATCTGTTTGCAGATAGATAGATAGATAGATAGATAGATAGATAGATAGATAGATAGATAGATAGATAGATAGATAGATAGATAGATAGATAGATAGATAGATAGATAGATAGATAGATAGATAGATAGATAGATAGATAGATAGTAGATAGACAGACAGACAGACAGACAGACAGACAGACAGACAGACAGACAGACAGATAGATAGATAGATAGATAGATAGATAGATAGATAGATAGATAGATAGATAGATAGATAGATAGATAGATAGATAGATAGATAGATAGATAGATAGATAGATAGATAGATAGATAGATAGATAGATAGATAGTTAAGAGGAATAAACAGCATTTTACCAAGTGTTCAGGAATCTTATGGCATATGGAAAAAAGCTGTTTCTGAATCTGGCTGTTCTGCATCCGGAGCCTCTTTCCAGAGGCCAGTAACAAAAACAGTCCGTTGTAAGGGTGGGAGGGGTCTTTGTAGATGTTTTGAGCTCTGTTCAGACAGTGACTCATTGCCGTGACCTGAATGGGTGGAAGTGAGATTCCTATTCTTCGCTCCGCTGTCTTCACCACCCTCTGTGAGTGCTTCCAATCAGAGGCGCTGCAGGCTCCTGCCCAGACTGAGATACCACTGCACAGCACGCTCTCTGTGGTGCCCCTGTAGAAGATGGTGGGAATCGGAGGGAGAGGTGTGCTCTTTTCATCTGTCTCAGGAAAAGCATGCGCTGCTGGGCTCTTTTAACCAGAGCTTCAATGTGAGAAGTAAAGGTCAGAGTGTTAGTGTTAGTAGCCCCAGGAACTTCGTTTTGCTGACAATCTCCACTGCTGTGTCATTGATAAGGAGTGGTGTGTGGATGAGTTTGCTCCTCCTGAAGTCGATAATGAGCTCTTTGGTTTTCTTGACGTTCAAGGCCAGGTTGCTGATCTCACACCATTTGACCAGATGGTTCACCTCATCCCTGTAATTCAGGTCGTTGTCATTCTGGATTAGACCCACAACTGTTGTGTCGTCAACAAACTTCACAGTGTGATTGTTAGCAGACCTAGCACAGCAGTCATCACAAGGTGATTAGCAGTGGGTTCGGGATGCAGCCCTGGGGGGAGCCAGTGCTCACAGAGATGACATTGGAGACGGTGTCACCCACCCTCACCGACTGAGGTCTGTTTGTTAGGAAATCCAACAGCCAGTTACACAGGTGGGTGCTGAAGCCAAGGGAGGACAGTTTGCATATCAGGTGTTGAGGGATGATGGTATTGAAAGCAGAGCTAAAGTCCAGAAACACCATGCACACATGTGTATTCTTTTCTTCCAGATGTTCTAAGCTCTGGTGCAATACAGATGATACAGCATCATCCACTGAGTGATTTGGGCAATAAGCAAACTGGTTCTGGTAGAATTTGGGAGGAAGTTTGGAGGTGATGTAGTCCTTAACCAGCCTCTCGAAGCACTTCATCACAACAGGGGTGAGTGATTCTCAGTTTGTTGTCCGTCCGTCCGTCCATCCGTCCGTCCATCCGTCCATCAATCCATCCATCCATCCATCCATCCATCCATCCATCCATCCATCCATCCATCCATCCATCCATCCATCCATCCATTCTCTTCCGCTTATCCGGGGCCGGGTCGTGGGGCAGAAGCCTAAGCAGAGAAGCCCAGGCTTCCCTCTGCACAGCCACCTCCACCAGGTCATCTGGGGGGACCCCAAGTGAGGACCATGGCCTCAGACTTAGAGGTGCTGATTCTCATACCAGCCACTTCACACTCAACTGCAAACCATTCCACTGCAATCTGGAGACCACCAACTGATAAAGCCAACAGGACTGCATCATCCACAAAGCAGAGATGAGCCTCTGAGGTCACCAAGGAAGAAACCTTCCACCGTCTGGCTACACCAAGAAATTCTGTCCATAAAAATTATGAACAGAATCGGTGACAAAGGGCAGCCCTGATGGAGTCCAACACCCACAGGAAACAAATCCGACTTATTACCGGCTATATGGACCAAGCTCTCACTGTGGTTGTACAAAGACTGAATGACCTGCAACAACAGGCCAGACACCCCATACTCCCGCAGGACCTCCCAAAGGACACCCTGAGGGACACAGTTGAATGCCTTCTCCAAGTCCACAAAGCACATGTAGACTGGCTGGGAAAACTCCCACGCACACTCGAATATCCTTGAGAGGATAAAGAGCTGGTCCAGTGTTCTGCGACCAGGACGAAAACCGCATTGTTCCTCCTGGATCCGAGTTTCGACTAACGGACGGATCCTCCTTTTCAGCACCCTGGCATAAACCTTACCGGGTAGGCTGAGGTGTGATCCCCGAAAAGTTGGAGCACACGCTCCGGTCTCCCTTCTTAAAGATGGGGACCACCACCCCAGTCTGCCAATCCAATGGCACTTCCCCAGATTTCCATGCGATGTCGCAGAGCCGTGTACAACATCCAGAGCCTTCAGGAACTCAGGGCAAATCTCGTCCACCCCAGGGGCCTTGCCACCAAGGAGTTGTTTAACTGCCTCAGTGACCTCACCCCCAGTGATGGTCAAGTCATCTCCCTCGTCCCTAGACTCTGCTTCCACTACAGAAGGCATGTCAGTGGGATTCAGGAGGTCCTCGAAGTATTCCTTCCACCGTCCCACTATAGCCTCAGTTGAAGTCAGCAGCACCCCACCCGCACTATAAATCGTGTGAGTGGATCACCGCTTTCCCCTCCTGAGTCACCTGACGGTTTGCCAGAATCGCTTCGATGTCATCCAAAAGTCTTTTTCCATAGCCTCACCAAACTCCTCCCACACCTGAGTTTTTGCTTTGGCCACTGCCCGAGCTGCATTCCGCTTGGCCTGTCGATACCTGTCAGCTGCCTCCAGAGTCCCACAGGCTAACCAAGCCCGATTGGACTCTTTGTTCATCTTGATGGTTCCCTTCACCTCCGGTGACCACCATCTGGTTTGGGGGTTACCACCATGACAGGCACCAACCACCTTGCAGCCACAGCTCTGAGCAGCAGCCTCAACAATGGAGGTGCGGAACATGGTCCATTCGGACTCAATGTCCTCAGCCTCCCTCGGAATGCTGTCAAAATTCTGCCGGAGGTGGGAGTTGAAGATCTCCCGGACTGGGGCTTCTGCCAGGCGTTCCCAGCACACCCTCACAATACGTTTAGGTGCACCAGGTCTGTCCAGCATCTTCCCCCGCCACCTGATCCAACTCACCACCAGGTGGTGATCAGTTGACAGCTCAGCTCCTCTCTTCACCCGAGTGTCCAGAACATACGGCCGCAGATCTCTGTCTAATGTATTTAATTGTCTATTATTTGCCTCAGCCACTGTTTATTAATTAATTCACTGGAGTTTACTTTTAAACATTTGTCACAACATGTCACAGACACACAGGGCCTTGGGGGGGCAGGTGTCACACAGTGGTTGATGGGTGGAGCTGCTGAGGTGGCCCTACTTGTCTCTTCACTGGTGCCTGCTCCTCAGTTTTATTTACATCTGAGAAATTTAGCACCTGGGGGGGTGGATGTGTGCTGATGGTCAGTGCTCATGTTTGTGTCCCTCCAATTTTAACAGCATTGGAGCTTTCACACAGTCATAATCATTCTTCCCACTACATACACTCACACACACCAGGACATACGCCCAACACACTGGTTGGGAGGAGAAATCGATGGGTCCTCCCACACCACAGTTTCCTGCACCCTGACTGGGGTGGGATCTGGCTAGTGGTTCGGGACTGGGTCAGCTGCTTCCCCGGGTTGCTGCTGGCTCTGAGCTGATAACTGCTCGTCCACACTCCGTTTAGGGTCTGTCTGTGTGTGTATGAGTGTGCAACTGGTATATATTTGTGTTTCTGTGTATGAGTATGTGACTGTGTTCTGGAGTGCGTGCATGTGTACAGTTGGGCCTGGGCCTGTGCCTGTGGGTTACTGAGCCTTGGCCCCTGTGGGACATGTCACCCAGGAGTTACCCCTCCATACCGCTCCCTACTGGTTGTTGCTATCACAGTGTGTTGGCGGATCTGCCCCCTTATTTCTTCTGCTTTCTTCCCTCCTTTCTTTTTTCTCACTCTCTCTTCTGCTCTTACTCTTTCCTTCCTACCTGTCAGACCTGGAGGTCATATTTTGTGGACAATAATCAAAATGAATGAGTAAATAAAAGAAACAAGAAACATTAACAAGAGTATCCTATAGAGAACATGTAGAGCTCTTCCTATAAAATTAAATATGTTTGGTAAAATAATACATTTGAATCATGAGTCTGTTTGTGAAAACTGCCAGATATGACAGGGTATTAAAACAAAGTACACACATACTGTCATGGTCCTGGGCCGTCTGCCCAGCATTTTGTGTTTAGTTCTGTCTTCCCTGAGTTTTGTTGTTTTTCAGTTGTTTTGATACGTTTGTTCCCCTCGTCCCTGTCTCCCCTGCTCCATGGTCTTGTCATGATGTCTTGTCCCTGACCTCCTGTGTGTTCATGTTGAGTTTATTCCTAGTGTTGTGACTAGTCTGTGTCTCTGCCCCGTGTCTGTGTGCCAGTCCCCCGTATGTAGTCTGCGTGCGCCTTGGTTAGTCACTTCCTGTATTATTTTGACAGTCGTATGTTCCCTGTGCTTTGTGTTTAGTTTTGCTTCCCATGTTGTTAGTTTCATTTGCTTCACCTGTTTTGCCCTGCTGTTTCTTCTTGCCCTAATTACCTGCTGTGTATTTAAGCCCTCAGTCTTCATCTGTTCGTTGTTGCGTCATTGTCGGTGTTTCCCCTTCCTGCTGTGTGTTCCCCAGTTAAGTAATCTGTAGTACTCCCAGGCTTGTTTTCGTGTTTTGCCTTTGGTTGAGATTTTGTTGTTTTTTCTCCTGTGAGCCGCAGCCCAATAAAGCTGGAAAACTTGGCTCGTTGTGACACGTCCTGCATTTTTGGGTCCTGCCCTTCCACCACACAGCCAAGCCGTGACAGAATGACGCAACCACCATACACGATGGACTCAGCGGACGCCAATGAGCACGAACGGCAGGAAGTGGCTCGGGCTAGTTTACAAGAGCTGGTGAGGTGGAAACCATGGCTTGCTCCAGAATGCGAGCCGCAGTTCAGGCACGTACATCTCGCCTCGGGGGATCCCAGCTGGGACAAGGGGTCTCGGCTCCAGCGCTCGCCACTCTGTCCACCTCTGCAGTCGCTGTCATGCTCGGCAGCCTCTCCGCGGTGGCCTCGCGGTACTTCAGCTGCTTCGCCCCCGCCCGAACCTTTCGGGAAAAGGCTGGGCGGGCTCACTTCCTCATCAGACAGTCCTTTGCCTGCTGCTTCTCTTGCCAGCTCTGCTTCCCTTCCTCTCTCTAAGACGCGGAAGCAGCGCTCGCGATTCAGGAAGAGGAGCACGGAGCCAGCAACCCATGACAAGAAGCAGGAATCAGTCACTGTGAGTCCTGAGGATCTTTGTTCTGCTTCTCTGACTGTTCTTAAAACACCACAGACTCTGAATCCCAAGTCACCAATTCACATAAGCTGTCCTTCTGCAGTACTGAACAATGTCGAAAATGCTATTGCTGAACTAGCCCCTGGAATAACCGCTCTACCCACTTCCATGCACAAAGTGAGAGAGATGTCCTGTATTGACTCTGCCAGCCCTCCAATGGATCCTGCAGATGCTTCCGTCTTCTTGGACCGGGAACTTGGGCCAGAGGTTCGAAGATTCTTCAGAATCTCCTCCCGGATTTATAACTGTACTGACTCGAAAGCCTTTTCCATTGGATTTTCTGCTGTGCTCAGTCTCTTAGACACCCACCCTCGCTTATTGCTGTCACCCACTATTGCCGGCTGGATGGCTTCTGCTGTTCGTGTGGAGGCACAGATTAGAGCACTGAACTCTCTGTCTTCAGCATCACCAGCAGCAGCACCACAGTTACCCACGCCGCCTGCACCACAGACCACTGTAGCAGCCTCCGAGCCACAGCAGTCAGAGCCCCCAGTGTTAGCTGCAGCAGCTCCTCAGCCACTCCCATCAGAGCCCCAGCTCTCTCAGTCAGTGGTAGCTCCCGCTCCTCCCCAGTCACTCCCGTCTCAGCCAGCCCCTGTATTTTCCTCTCAGCCAGCAGCAGCTCCAGCCCCCATAGCTTCAGCCCCTGTTCAGTCCCAGCCAGCTCTCGCAGCTCGCCCAGTGTCAGCTTCCCCAGTGCCAGCGCCCCCGGTCCCTGCAGTTAGTTCAGTCTCCTCAGTCCCCTCATCTTCAGTCTCCTCAGTCCCCTCATCCTCAGTCTCCTCAGTTCCCTCATCCTCAGTCTCCTCAGTTCCCTCATCCTCAGTCTCCTCAGTCCCCTCATCCTCAGTCTCCTCAGTCCCCTCATCTTCAGTCTCCTCAGTCCCCTCATCCTCAGTCTCCTCAGTCCCCTCATCTTCAGTCTCCTCAGTCCCCTCATCTTCAGTCTCCTCAGTCCCCTCATCCTCAGTCTCCTCAGTCCCCTCATCCTCAGTCTCCTCAGTCCCCTCATCCTCAGTCTCCTCAGTCCCCTCATCCTCAGTCTCCTCAGTACCCTCATCCTCAGTCTCCTCAGTCCCCTCATCCTCAGTCCCCTCATCCTCCGTGGTTTCGGTCTCCTCAGCTTCCCCACTCCAGTCAGCTTCCCCGGTCCCCACAGCCAGTGCCTCAGCTTTGCCCCCTTCAGTGGCTTCACTTCCCTTAAAACCCTTGGCCCCTCCAGTCGGTTTAGTTTTATCTTCAGTTTTAGCTGCAGTCTCCTCAGTTTCCTCTGTGCCCTCTGTCCCTTTAGTCCCCTCAGTCCCTTCAATTACCTCAGCTCCTTCGGTTCCTTCAGGCCCTTCAGGTGGTTCTATGGCTCCCTCGGCCTCAGTTCCCCCAGCTCCCTCAGCTTCACCCTTTTTGATCCCCGTAGTCCCCCAGGTCCCCGTAGTCTCCTCCTCTACTCCCACTTCTGGTCCCTCAGTCCCTTCAGCCCTTGCTCCCTCGGTCCCAGTCCTCATGCAGCCAGTCGTCTCCCGGCCTGCTTCCGCGCAGCCAGTCGTCTCCCGGCCTGCTTCCGCGCAGCCAGTCGTCTCCCGGCCTGCTTCCGCGCAGCCAGTCGTCTCCCGGCCTGCTTCCGCGCAGCCAGTCGTCTCCCGGCCTGCTTCCGCGCAGCCAGTCGTCTCCCGGCCTGCTTCCGCGCAGCCAGTCGTCTCCCGGCCTGCTTCCGCGCAGCCAGTCGTCTCCCGGCCTGCTTCCGCGCAGCCAGTCGTCTCCCGGCCTGCTTCCGCGCAGCCAGTCGTCTCCCGGCCTGCTTCCGCGCAGCCAGTCGTCTCCCGGCTTGCTTCCACGCAGCCAGTCGTCTCCCGGCTTGCTTCCACGCAGCCAGTCGTCTCCCGGCCTGCTTCCACGCAGCCAGTCGTCTCCCGGCCTGCTTCCACGCAGCCTCCAGTGTCAGCTCCCACGTCCTCAGCTTCTCCGCTCCTAGCTCCCCCAGTGTCAGCTCCCTCAGCATTGGTTTTTGTCCCCTCAGCTTCAGTCCCTACAGTCCCCTCGGTTCCAGTCCCCTCAGATCCTGTCCTAGTGCCAGCTCCCTTAACTTCAGTCCCTTTGGTTCCTTCTGCCCATTCAGTTTTAGCTCCAGCGTCCATGGATTCCGAACATTTAGTTCCTGTCTCCTTTTCAGTTTCAGCCCCTTCAGCTTCAGTCAGCCCTCTAGCGTTGGTCCCCTCAGTTTCTGAGCCCCTAGTTTCCCAGTCAGAGCCCCAGTCAATGCCCCTACTGTTAGCTGCAGCAGCTTCCCCCCAGTCACTCATGTCAGAGCCTCGGTCAGCGGTAGCAGTGGCTTCCCCACGGCCTCAGTCACAGCCTTCAGCATTAGCTACAGCAGCTTCTCAGTCAGAGCGCCGGTCAGAGCCCTTGTTACCATCACCCTCTCCACCACGGTCACCCAAACAATCCCCCAAGCAGCCCCAGCTGCTCAATAACGCAGCTGTGTGCCCTGCACCGCAGACCCAGCCTGCGCATCCGGAGCCTCGCCTTATAGGCCCCGTTCAGCCCAAGGGTCCGGCTCAGTCGGAGCCACATCTGAAGCCAGAGGATCACGCTCAGTCTGAGCGTCTGGCTCAGTTCGAGCCTCCTGCCTCGTCTCGCCGCCGCCGCCTGGAGCGCGGTCGGCCCTCAGTCTCGTCTCGCCGCCGCCGCCGCCTGGAGCGCGGTCGGCCCTCAGTCTCGTCTCGCCGCCGCCGCCGCCGCCTGGAGCGCGGTCGGCCCTCAGTCTCGTCTCGCCGCCGCCGCCGCCGCCTGGAGCGCGGTCGGCCCTCAGTCTCGTCTCGCCGCCGCCTGGAGCGCAGTCGGCCCTCAGTCTCGTCTCGCCGCCGCCTGGAGCGCGGTCGGCCCCCTGCCACGACGTCTCGCCGCCGCCGCCGCCTGGAGCGCGGTCGGCCCCCTGCCACGACTCCTCGCCGCCGCCGCTTGGAGCGCGGTCGGCCCCCTGCCACGACTCCTCGCCGCCGCCGCTGGGAGCGCGGTCGGCCCCCTGCCACGACTCCTCGTCGCCGCCGCTGGAAGCGCGGTCGGCCCCCAGTCTCGTCTCCTCGTCGCCACCGCTGGAACTGCGGTCGGCCGCCTGACTGGTTTGGACTCTGCTTTTTGACCCCTTGGCCTGGGCGGCCCCCTGAACTGTGGACTGTTTTTCCTCCTGGCCGCTCTTTTGTTTTTGTTATAGCTCCTGAACTTCTCCTCGGTTGGTCCCCTGTTTTGGACATTGGAGCTCTCCGGCCTTGTGCCATCTGTTTTTGTTTCGTCCAGTTGTTTTTGTTTGTCATCACTGTGTTTTTGTTCCTGTTTTGGACTACCGCTCCGGCCTTGTGCCCCTGCTTTTGTTGGTGCCCCGTTTTTGTTTTTCTCCCTGCCTGGTTTTGTTTTGTTTCGGGCCCTCCGACCTGGTCCCCCGCCTCCCTCCCTGGTCTGGTTTTGTTTTGTTTTTGGCCGTCCGGTGCCGGCCTTTGAGGGGGGGGTGCTGTCATGGTCCTGGGCCGTCTGCCCAGCATTTTGTGTTTAGTTCTGTCTTCCCTGAGTTTTGTTGTTTTTCAGTTGTTTTGATACGTTTGTTCCCCTCGTCCCTGTCTCCCCTGCTCCATGTTCTTGTCATGATGTCTTGTCCCTGACCTCCTGTGTGTTCATGTTGAGTTTATTCCTAGTGTTGTGACTAGTCTGTGTCTCTGCCCCGTGTCTGTGTGCCAGTCCCCCGTATGTAGTCTGCGTGCGCCTTGGTTAGTCACTTCCTGTATTATTTTGACAGTCGTATGTTCCCTGTGCTTTGTGTTTAGTTTTGCTTCCCATGTTGTTAGTTTCATTTGCTTCACCTGTTTTGCCCTGCTGTTTCTTCTTGCCCTAATTACCTGCTGTGTATTTAAGCCCTCAGTCTTCATCTGTTCGTTGTTGCGTCATTGTCGGTGTTTCCCCTTCCTGCTGTGTGTTCCCCAGTTAAGTAATCTGTAGTACTCCCAGGCTTGTTTTCGTGTTTTGCCTTTGGTTGAGATTTTGTTGTTTTTTCTCCTGTGAGCCGCAGCCCAATAAAGCTGGAAAACTTGGCTCGTTGTGACACGTCCTGCATTTTTGGGTCCTGCCCTTCCACCACACAGCCAAGCCGTGACACATGCTAGAACTATATAACTAACTATATATATATATATATATATATATATATATATATATATATATATATATATATATATATATATATATATATATATATACAGTGGTGTGAAAAAGTGTTTGCCCCCTGCCTCATTTCCTGTTTTTTTGCATGTTTGTCACACTTAAGTGTTTCGGAACATCAAACCAATTTAAACAATAGTCAAGGACAACACAAGTAAACACAAAGTGCAAGTTGTAAATGAAGGTGTTTATTAGTAAAGGTGAAAAAAAATCCAAACCATCATGGCCCTGTGTGAAAAAGTGATTGCCCCCTAAACCTAATAACTGGTTGGGCCACCCTTAGCAGCAACAACTGCAACCAAGCATTTGCGATAACTTGCAATGAGGCTTTTACAGCGTTCTGGAGGAATTTTGGCCCACTCATCTTTGCAGAATTGTCCTAATTCAGTTACATTAGAGGGTTTTCGAGCATGAACGGCCTTTTTAAGGTCATACCACAACATCTCAATAGGATTCAGGTCAGGACTTTGGCTAGGCCACTCCAAAGTCTTCATTTTGTTTTTCTTCAGCCATTCAGTGGTGGACTTGCTGGTGTGTTTAGGATCATTGTCCTGCTGCAGAACCCAAGTACGTTTAAGCTTGAGTACACGAACAGATGGTCTGACATTCTCCCTCAGGATCTCTTGGTAGACAGCAGAATTCATAGTTCCATTTATCACAGCAAGTCTTCCAGGTCCTGACGCAGCAAAACAGCCCCAGACCATCACACTACCACCACCATATTTTACTGTTGGTATAATGTTCTTTTTCTGAAATGCAGTGTTCCTTTTACACCAGATGTAATGGGACACACACCTTCCAAAGAGTTCCCCTTTTGTCTCATCGGTCCACAGAATGTTGTCCCAAAAGTCTTGGGGATCATCAAGATGCGTTTTGGAAAAATTGAGACGAGCTTTAATGTTCTTTTTGCTCAGCAGTGGTTTTCTTCTTGGAACTCTGCCATGCAGGCCATTTTTGCTCAGTCTTTTTCTGATGGTGGAGGCATGAACGCTGAGCTTAACTGAGGCAAGTGAGGCCTGCAGTTCTTTGGACGTTGTTGTGGGGTCTTTTGTGACCTCTTGGATGAGTCGTCGCTGCGCCCTTGGGGTAATTTTGGGCGGCCGGCCACTCCTGGGAAGGTTCACCACTGTTCCATGTCTTCGCCATTTGTGGATAATGGCTCTCACTGTGGTTCGCTGGATTCCCAAAGCTTTGGAAATGGCTTTATAACCCTTTCCAGACTGATAGATCTCAATTACTTTCGTTCTCAATTGCTCCTGAATTTCTTTGGATCTCGGCATGATGTGTAGCTTTCAAGGATCTTCTGGTGGACCTTACTGTGTCAGGCAGCTCCTATTTAAGTGATGTCTTGATTGGGAACAGGTGTGGCAATAATCAGGCCTAGGTGTGGCTAGGGAAATTGAACTCAGGTGTGAAAAACCACAGTTATAGTATGTTTTAACAAGGGGGGCAATCACTTTTTCACACAGGGCCATGATGGTTTGGATTTTTTTTCACCTTTACTAATAAACACCTTCATTTACAACTTGCACTTTGTGTTTACTTGTGTTGTCCTTGACTATTGTTTAAATTGGTTTGATGTTCCGAAACACTTAAGTGTGACAAACATGCAAAAAAACAGGAAATGAGGCAGGGGGCAAACACTTTTTCACACCACTGTATATATATATAAAATGGAAGGATTTTAAGTTGTATTCTAGATTTAACAGGGAGCCAGTGAAGAGAAGCCAATATGGGAAAAATAAGCTCTCTTTCTAGTCCCTCATCTCTCCTTTTACAATATTTTATTTTACCCAGTGTGAATAAAGCACAGATTATGCAGCCAAAAAGTTTGTATTTGCATGTATTAATATTGTTCTTTTACTATATGGCTATAGCACAAGTTTCAGTTTAAACATCCTCCAAAGAACAGTTTCTACTTCCTCACATTTCAAAGCCTGTACTTTTTCACTTTTACGTTAGTAAAAAAGTTGAATCAGTACTTCAACTTTTAATAGAGTATTTTTAATACAAATATCTGTACTTTTACTTAAGTACACAACATCTGTACTTTTGCCACCTCTGAAGGAATCAAAGACACAGTGTACATGTGTCATAGTGGGATTTCATCCTGAAAACATCCAGTTCCACATTTCTCTGGGACAGCATCACTTTACTCAGTGCTTTTTTTTCTAAATATATGTGTGTGTGTGTGTGTGTGTGTGTGTGTGTGTGTGTGTGTGTGTGTGTGTGTGTGTGTGTGTGTGTGTGTGTGTCAGAGAGTTCAGGCAGAGTTTTCTGGGCGAATGGCTCAGTTCACAGGATGAACATGCAGAATCAAAAATCATTATGAGTCTTACAGTGGAGGAATAATTATTTGACTCCCTGCTGAATTTCTAAGTTAGCTCACTTAGAGAGAAATGAAAAGTCTCTCATTCTTATGGTGGTTCAATTTTAATGTTGACAGACAGAATATCAACCAAAACTCCAGAAAAAACACATTAAGTAAAAGTTACAAATGAATTTGCACGTCACTGAGTGAACACGGGAAAAACATGATTTATTACCTGGTGGAAAAACCCACTGTGTGGTTAACACAGCTGTAAGGCGTTTCTTGTAGTTTTAGATTAGTACACATCTCAGGCCCACAGTGAAAACATAAATGCAAATGGAATTAGATGGAGGCAAAATTATTCCAACAAAGACAAAAAACCCCAAAAACAACTTGAGTTATTGCAGCAGAAGTACTTCAATGACTCTGTAGATTGTACCATCATCTAACCTGCTGTCATACCTGAGGTTATCAGTTTAATTGGGTAAAGTGTGGCTAACAGTGACCTTCTCAGAGGGTCCTTTACAGCTGAATGCTCCATATTCTTACAAAGATGAGCCTGCACAGTGAGAGAGAGGAAGACAGTTTTTCATTTCATTTTTTCTATCATATGTAATCTATTACAGTGAAGATGACAGTTTAATACACATCAACACCACAACATGTACCTGATAATAATCTGCTATTTTAGTTGTTACTGTAGCTATCCTCCTCATCAGTTACACACATACAGGGGTATTTTTTTAAACTGGGATTTTATAATTTAGTTTTGAAAAATATTTCTTTCATGCCAAGTACGGTCCAGAGCATGCCAAAGCAACAGATATTAAATCAACTGTACTGAAATATTGGTCAGTCAGAAGCCTACAAACAGTGACACAGTGCAACATGTGACATCAGCAAAGGAGAAAGTTGCACACGTTTGATGTTGTGTGAAATGTGTGAAATTCTGCAGCCTGGATGGAGTTTTTCAAGAGCTGTTCACTTGTGGCTGAAAGGCTGAAAACACCGAAAAAGTTCTGTGTCTCAAACTGCTCATGTCCATGTGGACGGCCTGAGTATACAGTGTTCAACACAACACTGTAAACAATGCAGACAAAACAGCTGATAATCAGGATCAAACCTCACATACATACAATACACCACGATCCGATCTTCTTTCATCTTTTTTCATCATCATTTCAGCTGATGTAACAAAGGAATTCCCAAATATGGGAAAAGTAAAGTATTTTATATAATCTGAAAGAGTTCAGCTTTATGTATAAAATCTAACACTGACCTGACTGAGTCAGTGTCTACAGCTGTCAGAGACATCCTGTCTGCCACTGTCAACACCTCAACACATACTGTTTTTAAGACAGCCGCTCTCATTTTAGTCTTTTTAACTGACAATTCAAACCCATGCATGCATGGAGTGATGGAAATAAAAGTTATAAATATTATTTTGTGAGGATTTCTTTTAAAATATCAGATGTTGGAGATTCTGTACCTGCAGTTTCTATGTGCTAGTGACCATAGAAGTTAAAAGTTATTCAGATAATGCTTCAGAATAAGTACTTGGAGTACTTCTCTGTGTGGATGCAGAGATAACTAGAACAAGGGGAGGCAACATTTTTTCCTCAGATTCTGGCAGACATGACTGACTGTTTCAGAAATACATAAACCTCAGTTTGAAAAGTTTGACTTCTTGGTGGTGTGCAACTGAGATAAATGAAGTATAACCTTCGATGCTTTAAGTAATTGTACAAAGTTCTAAAAACTTTATACTCTGACTGAATGTTCAAATCAAAAGTGAGGAGAGTGAGGGAGAGAGAGATGAATGAGGCCTGGTGGAGAGAAGGGTGAGTGTGAAAGAGAGAGGGAGGAGAGAGGGGGAGGAGGAATGGATGGGATGGGGAGGGAAAGAGAAGGGGTGGTGGGAGGATAGGTAGGGAGGGAAGGATGAGGAGAAAGAGGAAGAGGACTTCATGTCATATTCAGTTCTTGTTTGTGGTTTTCTTTCTTGTGCAGAAGCTGCTGCTCTGCCACTTTCAGTCAAATTCTTTGCTTCTTTTTTTGCTGTTTCAGTTATTTCAGAGCTGTTTTACTCTCTTTCTCTGTCAGTTCATGTCTGTCTGTACTTTTCGTCATACTTTCCATCAGTGACCCTTTTTTATGACAAAAACAAGACGGTAACTAAAGAAAAAACTGCCTAAAGGGATGAAAACTATGTTGAAATTCATTGACACTTTCATCAACATATGGAAATGAGATAAAAATGCGTGGCAGTGATGACATCCAAACAGAACAGTCACCCAGATCTCCATGCAAAGGTCAGCATTTTAATGTCATGCAGGGTAAAGTGTTTTTCCCAGTTTGTGTTTAGAGAAAATCTCCACACCGCGGTGGATTAGCCTTTCCTAATCTTAGTCCTGAACACTGCCCTGACCTTTCAGAGCGTCCTGCTGTAAAACGCTCGTATCATCTCAGTAAGGTGGTGTTAATGATCAGGTGTGTGGGAAGCAGGTGAAACGCTATAATGTGCAGGGCAATGTGTCCGGACCAGAGTCGGGAAGCTAGCTGGCTAACTCCAGGCATCTGCGTTAGATGATCATGTCCCAAATGGCTCCGTATACGCCCCAGTGCACGAAACAGATTAGGTAGTTTCACTTAGTTAATTAGTGCATGTCATGATCAACAGGATAATGTGCAGTGTTCCTCTAGTAAACACTGTGACCTCGAGATGTCTGTTATGTTGCGTGTATGAAATAAAGAGATGTGGACTGAGACTCTGTGGCAGTTGTTCATTCAGTGATTTAATGCTATGCCAAAATTCATTTGAATTGCACAATTAAAAATACTTTGGGATTAATTTAGAGAAAGCATTTACATTTTACACCCTTTATAGTCGACAGATCGACTGTAGATTTAGTCAACTATATTCTAATGATCGACTAGACTACAACTATTCAGATGACAAAATTATGATTAAAACTAAATCAAAATTTATTGTCAAAATTGACACTGCCTGAAGCTTCTCTCTTCTCCTCTTTGCTGTGTTTCCAATAATTCCTTCTTTATGTTTTCGGATTCTTTCTTTTTTCCCTCTTGTAATATTTTCTGCACTTTAAGCAGTTTCTGTTTCACATTTTCTGCTTCCTTCTCCACATTTCCAGTTTCCTCTTGTTTCCTCTTGTTTCTGCTGTTTTTCTTTTCTCTCTTCTTCTAGCACTTTCTTCACTTCTGACAATTCCTTCTTTATTGTCTCAGTTTCTGGTTTTTCCTCCAGTTTTCCTTTTGTTTCCTCTTCAGTGGATTGTTGGACTTTTCGCTCGTCCTCTTTTAGTTTGGTGTTTTCAGCCTGGATGGTTTTAAAGGCCTCTCACAGCACAATTAGCTCAGAAACCGTTGCAAAGGACTCTGTTACTGACAAATGGACACTGCCATAATAGTAACCTTATTAGAGTTTGCTTCATTTCCATTTTCATCCACTTCCTTCTGCATATTCTTTTCGGGATTGCAAAGGGGGGGCTGGGCCCATCCCGGCTGTCATAAGGTGAGACGCAGGATAAACTGAGAGAGGTTTAACCTGACAACAATTCACACTCACACCTGTGGGCAGTTTAGAATCACCATTTAACTGAACTCCACTAACTACATGTCCATGGACCATTGGAGAAAACCAGAATACTCACAGTAAATCCACACAAACACAAGGAGAACATGCAAACTCCACACAGACAGGAGCTGGTCGAGGTGGACTCGAGCCCAGGACCTTCTTGCTGTGAGGCAGCAGTGCTGACCACAGCACGATGCATTTGTTTCATTATTTTCTTAAAGAAAACATGTGTCCTTGAGCCGCCCACAATGAAGTAAAATAGTGCTGGTGAGGCACAAGGCCCTTTCTTTCCCACTCTTTGGATGGGCAGCTGGAAGTAACTAGAAAAGAATAGAATAGAATCCCTTTATTGTCATTATACAGGATGTAGTGGGCTACTTGAATGAGGAGAAAACCACAGGTTAGAGGAACTAGCTAACTACTAACCTGCAGGTTGCTGGTTTGAGACTCTGGCATCTCCTCTCTCTGAGATGCTTGCAAACATTCCCTGACAGCAATAATGATGATAAACACCTGACCAAACCAACATTCATGACCCTGAATGTTTCAGCCTGTGTGCAGCAGCTGTAGGACGGTTTCTACAGGCTGAAGAAGAGCAGTCGCTGCAGGAATCAACATCACTGCACTTATTTTGCTTCAGGTAGGAGAGCCGGGGTCCTCCTCAGGAAAGTTGGAGAGATTGGCATTTCATGTTCTGCCTCCTGGTGAACTTTTTCACCAAAATTTACTTTAACATCTCAGATGTTTTTCTGATAAGCTGCTTCTCACTGATTTATGAATCACTGAAACATAAAGAAGCGTCTAACCCAAGTGATGAACCAGTGTTGTGTCTTTCTACAGTATAACAGACAGCTGAGCAAAGAAGCAGTGTTAAATGGGCTCTTTAGGCTCTTTGTTACCAGCAGCCTGTGTCCTGGCGTGTGTGTGGCAGGCAGGATCGGACCCCAGGATGCAGACTCATAAATCAGGACTTAGAGGATTTATTGGGAAAACATAACAGGAACCAGAACACAGCTAGGCAGGGGCTGGACAGATGCCAAAACTAAACTAAAGTAACTACAGAGAAGGAACATACACAACGAGGGAACACTGAAGACGACGCGACAAGAAACAGATGAACACTGAGGGCTTAAATACACAGCAGGTAATCAGGGCAAGAGGAAACAGCAGGGAGCAACAGGTGAAGCAAATGAAACTAATAACAGGGGTTAGCAAAACTAGACACAAAGCACAGGGAACACAAGACTGTCAAAATAATACAGGAAGTGACTAACCAAGGTGCACGCAGACTACATACGGGGAACTGGCACACAGACACGGGGCAGAGACGCAGACTAGTCACAACACTAGGAATAACTCAACATGAAAACACAGGAGGTCAGGGACAAGACATCAGGACAAAACAGACAAGACCATGGAGCAGGGGAGACAGAGACAAAGGGAACAAGATCATCCAAACACACTGGGAATTAAACACTCAGGGAAAATAAACTAAAAAACACAAAACGCTGGGCAGACGGCCCAGGACCATGACAGCACCCCCCCCTCAAAGGCCGGCACCCGACGGCCAAAACAGGAAACAAAACCAGACCAGGGAGGGAGGCGGGGGACCAGGACGGAGGGACCGGAACAAAAACAAAACCAGGCAGGGAGCAACAAAGGCAGGGAGCAAAACATCAAAAATCACAATGTCAGAACAAAAACAGCAGGGGCACAAGGCCGGGACAAAGTCCAAAAACAGGGACAAAACACAGGGATGAGAAAAAAAAAACTGGATGAAACAAAAAGCGACGGCACAAGGCCGGAGAGCTCCAATGTCCAAAACAGGTGGTCAAAACAAGGAACAGTTCAGGAGCCAAGACAAAAACAGAAACAAAAAGAGCAACAGCCAGGGGGAACAAACAGTCCATAGTTCAGGGGGCCGTCCAGGCCAAGGGGCCAAAAAGCAGAGTCCAAACCTCTCAGGCGGGCGACCGCGGCTCCAGCAGCGGCGACGAGGAGTCGTGGCAGGGGGCCGACCGCGGCACCAGCGGCGGCGACGAGGAGTCGTGGCAGGGGGCCGACCGCGGCACCAGCGGCGGCGACGAGGAGTCGTGGCAGGGGGCCGACCGCGGCACCAGCGGCGGCGACGAGGAGTCGTGGCAGGGGGCCGACCGCAGCACCAGCGGCGGCGACGAGGAGACGAGACTGGGGGCCGACCGCGCTCCAGGCGGCGGCGGCGGCGAGACGAGACTGAGGGCTGACCGCGCTCCAGGCGGCGGCGGCGAGACGAGACTGAGGGCCGACCGCGCTCCAGGCGGCGGCGGCGAGACGAGACTGAGGGCCGACCGCGCTCCAGGCGGCGGCGGCGAGACGAGACTGAGGGCCGACCGCGCTCCAGGCGGCGGCGGCGAGACGAGGCAGGAGGCTCGACCCGAGCCAGACGCTCCAACTGAGCGTAACCCTTGGGCTTCAAACACGGCTCCGACTGAGCCGGACCCTTGGGCTGAACGGGGCCTACAAGGTGAGGCTCCGAATGTGCAGGCTGGGTCTGCGGTGTAGGGCACACAGCTACTTCACTGAGCAGCTGGGGCTGCTTGGGGGATGGACCAGGTGCATGTGATGGTGGGTGCGTGGAAGCTGACACTGGGGAGGGCGAGGGAGCTGACCCTATGGAGGGCGAGGGAGCTGACACTATGGAGGGCGAGGGAGCTGACACTATGGAGGGCGAGGGAGCTGACACTATGGACTGTGACTGCAGGGAGGCTGAGGGAACTAGGGGGACCGAGGGACCAGGAATGGAAGTACAGGAGGGAACTAAGGAGACTAAGGGGACCTGAGAGACTAAGGGAGCTGAGGGAACTAAGGCTGACACTGAGGGAGCTGACACGGAGGGAGCTAGGAGTGTGGAAGCTGAGGACGGGGAAGCTGACACTGGGGAAGCTGACTGCGGGAGAGGTGAGGGGACCGAAGCTAACTGCGGGGAAACTGGAGTCGGGGGAGCAGGAGCAGAGGAGACTGGGACTGAGGCTGCAGGGGGAACCACAACTAAAGGAGCTGAGGGACCAGAGGAGGGAACAAAGGGGACCAAAACTGAAGGGACTGAAGCTAAGGGAGCTGGCACCAGGGGCCACGTGGAAGCAGGCCGGACGCTAGGGAGAGCCGGCTGCGTGGAAGCAGGCCGGACGCTAGGGAGAGCCGGCTGCGTGGAAGCAGGCCGGGCGCTAGGGAGAGCCGGCTGCGTGGAAGCAGGCCGGGCGCTAGGGAGAGCCGGCTGCGTGGAAGCAGGCCGGGCGCTAGGGAGAGCCGGCTGCGTGGAAGCAGGCCGGGCGCTAGGGAGAGCCGGCTGCGTGGAAGCAGGCCGGGCGCTAGGGAGAGCTGAAGGGACTACGGGGACCTGAGGGACTGAGGGACCAGAAGTGGGAGTAGAGTAAGGGACTACGGGGACCTGAGGGACTGAGGGACCAGAAGTGGAAGTAGAGTAAGGGACTACGGGGACCTGAGGGACTACGGGGACCTGAGGGACTACGGGGACCTGAGGGACTACGGGGACAGAGGGCACGGAGGAAACCGAGGAGACTGCGACTAGAACTGAAGATGAAACTAAACTGATTGGAGAGACCAAGGGATTTAAGGGAAGTGACGCCACTGAAGGGGGCAAAGCTGAAGCACTGGCTGTGGGGACCGGGGAAGCTGACTGGACTGAGGTGACTGAGGAAGAGGGGACTGAGGTGACTGAGGACAAGGGGGCTGAAGCTGAGGAGGATGAGGGGACTGAGGTGACTGAGGACGAGAGGGCTGAAGCTGAGGAGGACGAGGGGACTGAGGTGACTGAGGACGAGGGGGCTGAAGCTGAGGAGGACGAGGGGACTGAGGTGACTGAGGACGAGGGGGCTGAAGCTGAGGAGGATGAGGGGACTGAGACTAAAACTGAAGATGAAGGGACTGGAGGTGAAACTAAACTGACCAAGGGGATCACAGAAAGAGAGACCACTGGAGGGAGCAAAGCTGAGGCAGGGAGAACTAGAGCGGCTGGAGCTACTGCTGACTGAGGGCGAGCAGGCTGAGAGCTAGGGCGGGCTGGAGCTTCTGCTGGCTGAGAAGAAAATACAGGGGCTGGCTGAGACGGGAGTAACTGGGGAGGAGCTGGAGCTATAGCTGAATGAGACGGGAGTAACTGGGGAGGAGCTGGAGCTACAGCCGAATGAGACGGGAGTAACTGGGGAGGAGCTGGAGCTACAGCCGCATGAGACGGGAGTAACTGGGGAGGAGCTGGAGCTACAGCCGCATGAGACGGGAGTAACTGGGGAGGAGCTGCTGCAGGCGGCGTGGGTGGCTGAGGCTGAGGTGCTGAGGTGGGAAGAGCTAGCACCGGGGAAGCTGAGCCCAGGAGAGCTACAGAGGCTGGCAGAACCTGGGGCTCCTGGAGATGAGCTGGCGTCACAGCTGACTGGGGAGAATGAGAACGAGCTGGCAGCGTGGGAGCAGACTGAGGGAGGGCTGGCTGCGTGGGAGCAGACTGAAGTGGCTGAGGGGTGACTGTTACAAGCGGCGTTGGTGACTGAGGCGCTGGTGCTCCCACCCGCGGAACAGAAGCGGGTGCAGGAGCATGAGGCACAGAGGATGGAGCATCAGGGTTGAGTCCAGGTGTGAAACACACAGTCTTTTCTTTAGCCGGTTTATTGGAAACAGTCACCTTGGGAGACACGGAGGGGAAAGTGAGGGCTGCGGAATGAAGTATTTGTTCCGCATAACACTGGGTTAGCCGGGGCAAGGAATCCATAAGCCAGGTGTGTTCTGTCAACATGTCATGTATCCTGTGGGCGATGGTATTCCCCAGCTCCTCACTGGGTAGCCGGAACCACAGGATACAGAGCTTGGATGCCTTGTTGCAAATGTCTGATCTGGCTGTCAAGGACGGTGGAGCAGTGTGGTTAATCATGTCTGACGAGCCGGGGAAAGGAGGGACAGATTCAGTGGTGGAGTCGGAAGTGGTTGAAAACTGCAGAGAGTCCATTGTCATTTTATCCCTGGCTGCTGGCTCCGTTCGGCTTTTATGGCGCCGGGAATTCCGCTTACGTGCCGGCGTAGCGGGTCGTGAAGGAGGTGTGCTGGGGCATGACGAGGCCGGTGGAGGCGAATCTGATGCCAGGGAGAACCCGCCCAGCTTAATCCCTAAAGGCTGGGGCAGAGGTGGGGCAGTGGTATCGAGCGGTTGCTGCAGTGCGGCTGATGAACAGGGCTGTGGCGGCGGAGGTGGAGAGAGCGGCAAGCTCTGACGCGGAGACCCTTTAACCCAGCTGGAGTCTCCCCAAGCGCGGCGAGAGCGGCGGAGCTGTCCCTCGTACTCGGGAGCCAGCCACGGCTTCCTCCTCACCACTTCCTGCAGGTGAGCTTGCACAGCTAGCTGCCGTTCACACAGGTCTGAGTCCGCGGGGTCTTTGAAATGGTCGCGTCGTTCTGTCCTGGCGTG
Organism: Archocentrus centrarchus; assembly: GCF_007364275.1. Lineage (NCBI taxonomy): Eukaryota > Metazoa > Chordata > Actinopteri > Cichliformes > Cichlidae > Archocentrus > Archocentrus centrarchus. The sequence continues at coordinate 6,569,341 of NW_022060254.1, read as the reverse complement.
TGTGTGGCAGGCAGGATCGGACCCCAGGATGCAGACTCATAAATCAGGACTTAGAGGATTTATTGGGAAAACATAACAGGAACCAGAACACAGCTAGGCAGGGGCTGGACAGATGCCAAAACTAAACTAAAGTAACTACAGAGAAGGAACATACACAACGAGGGAACACTGAAGACGACGCGACAAGAAACAGATGAACACTGAGGGCTTAAATACACAGCAGGTAATCAGGGCAAGAGGACACAGCAGGGAGCAACAGGTGAAGCAAATGAAACTAATAACAGGGGTTAGCAAAACTAGACACAAAGCACAGGGAACACAAGACTGTCAAAATAATACAGGAAGTGACTAACCAAGGTGCACGCAGACTACATACGGGGAACTGGCACACAGACACGGGGCAGAGACGCAGACTAGTCACAACACTAGGAATAACTCAACATGAAAACACAGGAGGTCAGGGACAAGACATCAGGACAAAACAGACAAGACCATGGAGCAGGGGAGACAGAGACAAAGGGAACAAGATCATCCAAACACACTGGGAATTAAACACTCAGGGAAAATAAACTAAAAAACACAAAACGCTGGGCAGACGGCCCAGGACCATGACAGCCTGTCACAGAAACATCATCTCTGCTTTCATAGAGGTGCTCACACTTGCTGACCAATCAATGGACTGCATTTGATTGGCAGCTGCTCCTTCCCCTCTTTGTTGTTGTCATGTGCTGAGGCTGTATTAAATCATTTGAGAACCTGGTGAGGACCAGATGATTTTTATTATGTCTTGATATGAAAAACCTTATTAATAAAAACGTTTCTGTTTCATGTCTGTACACTGAGCACATAAAAGCTGATTGTAACAATGACACAAGCCTACAGCAGGAGCTGCAATAAGACATCCATCAGAGTTTAGGAGGAGCGTGGATCAGCGTGGTGGTGTGAAGCTCCTCCATCAGGCTGAGTGTGTCCTCAGTTTCCTGTCAGAGACAAACATCACTGATTCCTGCGGTTCACCTCTGACCTTCAGCACACACACACTAATGTCAGTAATGGACAGATCAACCCAGACCAACAGTGGTTAATTTTTGGAAATCACACACATGTATGTAAATGTTACCTGCTCCCAATGAGGAATACACCACATCACCATCACCCGACTGCTCTGTAACACACAGTTAAAGCATTAGACTGTAGCTGCGTCCAAATTCAGAGGCCGCGTCCTTTGAAGGCCGCATTTGTAGGCTGATTACGTCACAGCGAGGCGATGAAGACGGTCTAAATTTGAAGAATCCTCCAAATGCGGTTAACGAATGTGTTCTTCTTTTCTCGAATTTGAAGGATGGGTCCGGTGTATCTTCGTGGCCTACCATATCCCATGATTCATTGCGCATCAAAACTCAACAATTGCAAATATTTTTAAATATGATTTTGTTTCTGTGACACAAAATAAAGTTTTAAGATGTTTTCAGGCTAGAATGTAAATGTGTAAACCTCAAATATCTCAAATAACTCTTTTATCAAGTTATCGCTTTATTTCAAAAAATGTTCTGACTTTTTCAGAGATGTCTGTTGTCGCTGCTCTACCAGCAGCTCACCTCACCAGCTGTCAGCTGACGGAGCTATCGAGGCTCGCTTTAGCCGGAGAGAACGCCTGACTGCCGGCACATCCTTTTCAACCCCCCCCCCCGGCTTTCACCACTGAGTGGACGTTAAACACAGCTATAACTCACTCGGATGATCTGTAACGGCTGATGTTTGGTTTCTTTAATTGTTTCATTTGTTCCTGAGAAAAATCGGTTTGGCTGAAATTAAAGTTCAGCAAAAGTTTGTCTTGATTAAAACAGTTTTTTTTCCACAGCTGTGCATCGCATTGTAGGCGACGCAGATATGAAGGATAGACCGTCCACTTTCATGGCCACTCACTTCTGGCCTTTGCAGTCTACATAGACTATTAAGGACCAGGCCTACACGCGCCGAGTCTGTCGAAGGATGTAGACCCTGAACTTGGGAACAGCTCCTGTGTGTCTGTCTGCAACACCACTGTTTTAATCTTTGTGAGTTCAGTAATGCCTCTAGCTTCCCCTACAGGCTCATGGAGGAACTATAACGTGAAGTTGTTGAAATTATTTTGAATTTGGTGATGAATAAGTTCCAGGAGTGGTTGTCATGGTTACCTGTCCTCCTGCCAGCTTTCTTCTTATTGTTGAAGACCAACTGACCATAGGTGACCTCAGCAGGACCTGAAGACAGAAATATGAATTAAGTACCTGCAGCTTCAGCTCTGACTCTGATTGGTCAGATTAGGACTCTCAGAGTTTCATCATCACCTGTTTCTCCATCTGAGCCTCAGCAGCAGTTTGTGAAAGATACACAAAATGTGAATTTGATCCTTTGATCATTTACCTGAAAATGAAGAATTTCCACATACACAAAGGGCCCCCACCTCCCCCTGAGTCACTGTTAGTGATGACCCCAACCCTCAACCTGAACCTTAACCCCATGTTTTGGAGACAAGCAAAAAGAACTTTGTGTGTGTGTGTTGGGGGGGTGACTCATCAAAGCTGGTGCTTTCTTTGTTTCCTGGTTAGATTCAGAGTGGATGGTATCAGGTCATTATGAAGCTCTGAGGAGTTTTAAGGAATCATTGTGAGATTATGAAGCATAAAGCAGCAGGAGTCATCCAGACATGGAGGTAAACTGTCAGAGAGCTGCTCCTCTGCTGCAGCTGGACTCTGTGATCGTACCTGAGACCAGACTGACTGTTTGATGCTCTCTGTCAATACATGACCTACACACTGAACCATCTTCATCACCACCATCATCACCATAATCATCATCATCATCCTCACCATCGTCGTGTACGTTAATGAGAGATGATGTAACCCAGGACACATCACTGTGAAGGAGCAGCGCTGTACCAAAGACATTGAACTGTTAGCGGTTAGTGTTCGGCCATACCACCTTGATCTGGAGTGTTCACATGTTATTGTGTTAATTGTTTACATCCCGCCCTCGGCTGATGGTACGGCACCCTGTAAGGACATTCACACCACCATCTCTCAGTTACAGATGGCACATCCACAGTCCCTGATTATCATCTGTGGAGACTTCAACCATGGCTCACCTTCTTCCACTCTTCCTAACTTCACCCAGTATGTTGACTGCCACACAAGGAACAATAAAACTACAGACCTGCTGTTTGCCAACGCAAAGGAGGCTTACAGCTCATCACCTCTACCGCCGGCTGGCCACTTAGACCACAACCTGGTCATTCTCCACCCCACCTAAACCCCCATTGTGGGGAGGAAACGCCCCACCAAGAAGACAACAAGACTGTGGTCTGAGGACTGCAGTGAGGCCCCGAGAGACTGTTTTGAATGTACAGACTGGCAGGAATTCTGCAGGCCTCACGGAGAGGACATCGACGCCCTCACTCAGTGCATCACAGACTACATGAACTTCTGTGTGGAGAACACTGTGCCAACCAAGAAGGTACGTGGCTTCCCTAACAATAAACTGTGGGTGACCCCGGAGCTGAAGGCTCCGCTGAATGAGAAGAAGAGGGCCTTCAGATCTGGAGACAAGAAGAAACTGAGGAGAGTATAAAAGGATGTTAAATACAATATCTGGAGAAAGAGAAGAGAGCTTCAGGAGGAAGATGGAGGAAGATGGAGGAACAGCTCCAACATAACAAAGTCCGAGAAGTCTGGAGAAACATGGATAAAATCTCTGGCCACTTCAAGGACAATGGAAGAGCCACAGTGTCTGCTGACCGGGGGTGGGCTAACGACCTGAATCTGTTTTTCAATAGATTTGACTCTGGGTTGTTAACCCCCCCCCCCCCCCCCCCCCCCCCCCACCCCTCAGCCCCCATCCTCTGTATGCTGACCCCCCTCTCTCCTGGTACAGTGCTATTGCTGCCTGCACTCTCCTCACCCCCACCCACAAAAGAGCCAGCCCCATCTTCCACCCCAACCCAGCCTCACATCCACCTCACAGCTGATCAGATGAGAAGTCAGCTCAGGAAGACGAAGATCAGGAAGGCAGCGGGTCCAGATGGAATCAGCTCCAGACTGCTCAGGGACTGTGCAGACCAGCTCTGTCAGGTGGTCCTGCATATCTTCCTGAACTGTGGAAGACTTCCTGCATAGTTCCAGTGCCAAAGATTGCAAACCCCAGGGAGGCCAACCACTACAGACCTGTGGCCCTGACTTCTCATCTGATGAAGGCCATGGAGAGGCTCATCCTACACCACCTTCACCCTTTGTTGAGTTCAGCGCTGGATCCCCTGCTGTTTGCCTACCAGCCCGGCATCGGGGTGGACGACGCCGTCATCTACCTGCTGCATAGATCCCTCTTGCACCTAGAGCAGGCGGGGTCATGTGAGGGTCATGTTCTTTGACTTCTCCAGTGCTTTAAACACCATCCAGTCTGCACTGCTCACCGCTCACTACCTCACCAACAGACCACAGTATGTGAGGTGCCATGACTGTGTGTCTGATGTGGTAGTCTGCAGCACGGGGGCACCACAGGGCACAGTCCTCTCACCCTTTCTGTTCAGTCTGTACACGTCAGACAACTCAGACCACTGCCACCTACAAAAGTTCTCCGATGATATGGCCATCATCATATGCTTATCAGATGGGTACGACAAGGAATACAGGGGGGTCATCTGTGAGACTAGCACCCTCCAAATCAATGCCAGCAAGACGAAGGAGATGGTCATTGTCACCCCCTACAGCACCGATGAACATCTGGGCAAAAGGACATAGAGACCGTGGCCTCTTAAAAGTACCTGGGTGTTCACCTCAAGAACAAGCTGGATTGGACAACAAACAAGAAGGGCCAGAGTCGACTCCACCTGCTGAGGAGACTGGGGTCCTTCAGTGACTGCTGGACTCTGCTAAAGACTTTTTATGACTCAGTGGTAGCATCTGAGCAATGTCGGAGTTTTCAGCGGTGGAAGAGAGTGTTGTTTCCCTGCACCTTCGGATGGGGAATGGGTCCTGACTGTTGTTTGCGCTTATGCGCCGAATGACAGTTCAGAGTACCCACCCTTTTTTGGAGTCACTGGGCAGGGTGCTGGAGAGTGCTCCATCTGGTGACTCCATAGTCTTGCTGGGAGACTGTAACGCTCATGTGGGCAATGATAGTGAGACCTGGAGGGGTGTGATTGGGAGGAACGGCCTACCTAATCTGAACCCGAATGGTGTTTTGTCATTGGATTTCTGTGCAAACCAGTTTGTCCATAATGAACACCATGTTTGAACATAAGGATGTCCATGAGTGCACATGGCACCAGAACACCCTAGGTCGCAGGTCGATGATCGATTTTGTAATCGTATCATCAGATCTGCGGCCGTATGTTCTGGACACTCGGGTGAAGAGAGGAGCTGAGCTGTCAACTGATCACCACCTGCTGGTGAGTTGGATCAGGTGGCGGGGGAAGATGCTGGACAGACCTGGCAGACATAAACGTATTGTGAGGGTGTGCTGGGAACACCTGGCAGAAGCTTCAGTCCGGGGGATGATGATGGCAATGATGATGATGATCATCATCATCTATACCTACAGTGTGAATTGTCACATCAGATTATACAACATTTGGATCAGTGGTATGTGTGTCTAAAAAATACACACACATGCACACACACACATGTAAATGTTACCTGCTCTCACTGAAGAATACACAACATCCCCATCAGTCGACTGCTCTGTAACACACAGTTACAGTATAAAACATTAGACTGTGTGTGTCTGTATGAAACACCACTGTTTTAATCTGAGTTCAGTCATGTCTCTAGCTCCCCCTACAGGCTCATGGAGGAACTATAATGTGAAGTTTTTTTAATTATTTTGAATTTGATGATGAATAAGTTCCAGGAGTGTTTGTCATGGTTACCTGTCATCCTGCCAGCTTTCTTCTTATTCTTGAAGACCACCTGACCATAATCGACCTCAGCAGGACCTGAAGACAGAAATATGAATTAAGTAACTGCAGCTTCAGCTCTGACTCTCTGATGCTACTTTCCCACCGGTGAGGAGCCGGTTCGCGTGCCAGTGCTCGTGCTGTTCCCAATAACCGGCGAAACGCTTAAGAACGGGCCCACGTTCCCACCGCGTTTCTGTGAACTGCTCCTTTACGTATGAGTGTGGGCGGGTCCTTGTCAAGACACCGAAGCCAAAGCACGCAAACGTGGGAGAACACGCTCCCCTTTGTTGTGCTGCAAACACGTTTTACGGTCCAAACCAAACTACTGCAGCATCTGTGTGCAGCACAGAGGGAAACACAGACAGCGATGAGAGCAAGACGACAAGTACGCACTTTGTGTCCTTTTATCTGTGATATGAACTGATACAAAGCAGCAAGTTCAGCCTTAGAGCCCAACCTAATTCACAGCCGTGAAAATCGCTTCGCTTTTCTCATGTAATACACATGTAATATGGTAGAAAACTTGATATTGAGACGGCAGAGTCACGCCCTTCTGCTGCTTTCGCCACGTGTTCTTTGTTCGAGACCAGCTAGTTTGCGGGGGAGTTGAACCCGTTTTCCACCGAGTGCTTCTGCGGTGGAAAACCTGCCTTAACGGTTCAAGGCACCAGCTCCGGAACCCTGTTGGTGGGAAAGAGGCCTGATTGGTCAGATTAGGACTCTCAGAGTTTCATCATCACCTGTTTCTCCATCTGAGCCTCAGCAGCAGTTTGTGAAAGATACACAAAATGTGAATTTGATCCTTTGATCATTTACCTGAACATGAAGAGATTCATTTCCACATACACAAAGGGCCCCCACCTCCCCCTGAGTCACTGTTAGTGATGACCCCAACCCTCAACCTGAACCTTAACCTCATGTTTTTGATCATTATCTCACCATCATCATCATCATCATCATCATCATCATCATCATCATCATCATTATCATCCTCACCATTATCATCATCATCAGTTTTCTTTTCATTTGTAACTGCAGTGTGAACCATCACATCAGAGTCGACAACATGTGAATCAGTGGGATCAGGATGTTCATCTGAAACACACACAAACACACACACAGAGAGAGAGAGAGAGAGAGAATCTTATATGTATTCCCTGAAACTGTGTTTGTGTGTGTGTGTGGGGGGGGGGGGGGGGGGGGGGTGTATTTTGGTGAGACCCTCTTGCAGCCTACCTCTCTGTGTGGTGGTGACATCAGCATAAGTCACAGGTGGGGAGGAGTCGCTTCTTCCTGAAAAATGAAGGAGGAAACACAAAAGCACATTAACATGAATGAACTGTTGGACAGTCTGTCCACTTCTGCCTGCAGCCTGCAGTGTTTCACTGGGGGGTAGAAGTGAAGCTCAGCACACAGCTTCCACGCAGAGCTGACATTAACATGAATCTTGGGAAGTGCAATCGTGAATGTCGGTGTGGACAGAATCATTAGGTCCCCATAATGTTTTAAAAAGTGCTATTACAGAGAATAAAGAGTTTTAACAGCTTTTCCAAACATCTTAGTTTTATTTTGATTGCTTACATTATTTTACTTTGCTCACAGAAACAAAATGATTTCACAAAAACAAAAACTACCAGGGTCAATATTTTTATCTCCCTGATGCTAATAGTTAATTGTGTATCCATTTTGCTGGATAACAGCCTGCACTCATATGTAGTAATTTTCAATATGACTCTCCTGAGCAATCCCAGCTCCTCCAGATCAGATAGTCTTCTTGGTCTTCAGTTCACCAAACAGATTTTCAGTGGAATTCAAGTTTGTGCAGGCCAGTCAGTAACATTCATTTTGGTCTTCTAGAGGTAGCTCTTCACCTGGAGTCTTCACCATGTGGTGGGCCCTTGTGTTGGAAGACAGTGATGACCCAGACCCAGTTCTGCTGCTCACTGGTTGAGGTTTTCTTTCAAAAGATCCTTTTCTTTCACAGATCCCTCTTCGTTCATGATTCCTTCCACCTTGATGAGAGTCCCAGTTCCAGATGCACTGAAGCATCTCCACAGCATGACACTCCCACCACCGTGCTTCACTCTAGGGACAGTGTTTTGGGTTGCTTCTTTTTGCAAACATGACCAGAAAGCTCTACTTTGGTCTCATCTGACCAAACAATGTGTTTCCGGTATGCGTAATCTTTTAGATCGGACTGTAAGCTATTGTTTCAAGTCTTTTTTTAAAAGGTTGTTGAACCAGATGCATAAAACAAAAAAAAAGTTGATTTTTTGTTGGGTTTTTTTTGTGGAATTGAGTAGCAAGATATATGATTTTCCAGTATTCAGCTGCAATAACCTAAGTGTCATCTGACAACTGACATGACTGAAACCGTTAATAACAGCAGCTGGTCTTTTAGGGTTACCAGATCTCAAGATACATCTGTGTGTCTCTGTGTGGGAGGTTACAGGTGATTGGCTGTAACCTCCCATCTCTCCAGGACCTGTACACCTCCAGGACACTGGGGCGTGCAGGTCGGATCACAGCCGACCACTCTCACCCTGGGCACAGACTTTTTGACCCTCTCCCCTCAGGCAGGAGGCTACGGTCCATACGGACCAGAACCTCCCGCCATAAGAACAGTTTCTTCCCCTCTGCTGTTGGACTCATGAACAATTACCCTAAGACTGTTACCACCACCCTCCACAAACGCTGATGACCCTATGTCTATGCACCTGTCTGATTGCACTGATGTACATATTAGTGGAATATAGTTTACATTCTTTTATCTTTTAATTAGTCTCTGCACTGTATATTTTGTAATTTTGTAATATTGTGCTATAGTTATAGCTCTAATATCTCTGTATATTTGCAATTTGTATACTTGTATATTGTCTTATAGTTTTTATACTTATTTGTTTTTTTCTGTAAGCACGAAGTACCGCAGCAATTTCCTAATGCTGTGAACCTGTTCACCCATATGGCAATAAAAACCTTCTGATTCTGTGTCAGTATAATAATATAAAGAAAAAGCTGTACTGTAAAATCTTTCACAAAGAGGATAGTCCCCAGGATCTAGGCACCCTGGGGACTATCCCCAAAGTTAGGTTCTCTTCACACTTTCAGTACATTTCCAGTGCGCTACCCTTCCCCATCAACCATGACTTTTAGTACACAGCCACCCTGCTCTAACACGTCTCACACAATAAACCAGGTGAGGTGTTTACTGGATTAAAAAAGTATGTGCCGATGTTGACTGGTGTTAATCTAAAGATATGTGGGCCACTGGAACAAGGATAAGGCATAAGTGGACAAGAGAGGAGAACTGTTGGACCCAAGTGAAAAGAAGATGAGGGACCTATGAGGGCCTAACTTCAAAACAACTAGTAGCTCATTTTTCCAGTATCTGCAGAAAGCAGTTTCTAACTAGTTACTAACTACACAATGACGAGGTACAACACAACTGCTACGACAAGGGGGAGGTCAGTGGTAAGATGTCATCATCCCCATTCTCTGAGACTGGATATTGAGCTCTGAGAAAAACTGGTATATTGAATGCAACAGCAGCTGACCCAAAACAGAATATCATGGCTAAGCTGGGAAGCTGGACCCTCCGTGGCCGTTTCCCAAGACTGAGCTTCCCAGTGATCCCTTTAGACAGTATTATTAGAAAGCATTGCATAAATTATCATTGTTATGCAGATGATACTCCACTTTATCTATCAATGAAGTCAGATGACATACATCAATTAGTTAAACCTCATCCATGAATCGCCACCTTATCGTGGTGAAGGGGTTTGTGTGTCCCAGTGATCACAGAAGCTATGTTGTCCAAGGGCTTGTCCCTCTGGTAGGGTTTCCCATGGCAAATTGGCCCCGGGTATGGGGCCAGACAAAGTGCGATTCTGAAGACCCCCTACTTTGGCAACAAGGGAACTGTTTACCCTGCCTGGGATAGGGTTACTGGGGCCCCACCCTAGAGCCAGGCCTGTGGAGGGAGCTCAAGGGAGAGCGTCTGGTGGCTGGTCATTAGCCCGTGGTTCCTGGCTGGGCGCAGCCTGAAGAGATGACATGGGCCCGCCCTCCTATAGGCCCACCACTCACAGGAGGCATCATAAGGGTTGGGTGCAGTGTGTGTCGGGTGGTGGCCAAGGGCAGAGGCCCTGGCAGAGGCCTTGGCAGACTGATTCCCGGCTATCAAGACTGGCTATTAGGACATAGAATGTCACCACTCTGGTGGGGGAAGGAGCCCAAGCTAGTGTGTGTTGTTGAGAGATATTGGCTATATATAGTCGGGATCACCTCAACACACAGCCTGGGCTTTGGAACCAGTCTCCTGGAGAGGGGCTGGACTCTGTTCCAGTCAGGAGTTGCCCCCGGTGAGAGGCGGTGAGTTGGGGTGGATATTATTTTATCCCCCAGTTTACTGCCTGTATGATGGAGTTTTCACTGGTAGAAGAAAGGGTTGCTTCTCTGTGCCTTTGGGCCTGGGAACGGGTCCTGACTGTTGTTTGTGCTTATGCGTTGAATGACAGTTCAGAGTACCCACACTTCTTGGAGTCGCTGGGTGGGGTGACTCCATCATCCTGCTGGGGGACTCAGTGATCACGTGGCAATGACAGTGAGACCTTGAGGGGCATGATTGGGAGGAATGGCCTGTTCGATCTGAACCCAAACTGTTTCTTGTTATTGGACTTCTGTGCAAACAACAGTTTGTGCATAACGAACAAGATGTTCAAACATAAGGATGTCCATAAGCGCACGAGGCATGGGGATACCCTAGTTCGCAGGTCAATGATCGATTTTGTAACCGTATCATCAGATCTGCAGCCGTATGCTCTGAACACTCGGGTGAGGAGAGGAACTGAGCTGTCAACTGATCATCACCTGGTGGTGAGTTCGATCAGGTGGCAGGGGTCTTCCTGCTCCTGCCACACAGCGCACCATGACATTGTGCAGTGGTCAGAATCTGCCATCATCCCTGCAATATCTTGGTGAAAATTAACGCAACACTGGATGGAAATAAATCTTGTGACATTGCAGGAGCTTATCAAAACAATGCCATAGTGAATGCATGCTGTAATGAAAGCTAAAGGTGGTCCAACGAAATATTAGTATGTGACCTTTTTTTTGGTGGTGACTTTTTTTTGGCCAGGCAGTGTATCATTTACTACCTTCATTGCAGTTGTGAAGGTTCAAGAATTTTACTCAGCAGTGACAGATTGGAAATTGGCTGAAATGAGTTAAAACCACTAAATCACCACCTTTTAATAAAGGAAAACATAAAACCTGATTTCCTTACTGAAGGAGGTTAAAAAGGACAGAAAGAGGCTCTGCTGCAAAATCAGCTGCAGCTTCAAAAAGAAAGGCTCCATCAAATCAGGTCCACTAGAGTTCCTATGACATAAAGCTTTAAGGGCCTTATGGACATCACTGACAGAGAAAGGAATAACATTAAATTGCTCCCCAGTCTAAACTGGGAGGTAAGAACAGGGGAGCACAGAATTAGCTCCTACTGAATCAAATGACAAGCTTCGCTTTTACACACAGCTCCAACTTCACATGACAGGCCCGTGCAGCGTCCACATCACTGCAGATGCAGCCCTGATCTGTCTGTCGATATCCCACTCCCTTCTCCCATCAGTCATGACCAAGACCCCCAAGATACTTGAACTCTTCCACCTGGGCCAGCAACTTGTCTTATAACATTCTATAATGCTACTTACCATAAAAATAGTATAGTAGAATATTATTATTAGGCCCGAGTAGCTACGTAAGCGCTGCAAAGGCTTAGTGTAATCATAATTATTAGGGCCCGAGCACAACCTGTGCGAAGGCCCTATTCTAAGTGCTTTGGACATTCAGGCAAATGGATTGCTTTTTTGAGGGCCTAAACATGCTCAAAAATTCATGAAATTTTGCACACATGTCAGGTCTGGTGAAAATTGTATTTTAATGGTTTCAGGCATGACCCTTTCAAAATGGCTCTACAGCGCCACCTTTAGTTCAATTCCCACTGCTGTGTTTCACGTACATGTATGAAATTTGGTACACATTTGTAACATGTCCAGACGAACAAAAAAAGACCCCAGGGTCGAATGGTCCTAAGCCCAACAGGAAGTCTGCCATTTTGAATTAAATGGCTCATTTTAGCGATTTCCTGCCCATATACTTTCTCTAATAACTCAGAGGTTTTGGATGGTATCAACTTCATATTTGTTTTGTCTTATCTACACACCAGGGGGAATCTAAATTTCAAAAATGGTAAGTTTTCACAAGGGATGGCACGATACCACTTTTTTATGTCCGATACCGATATTTTACATTTGGATATCTACCAATACCGATACAAATCTGATCTTTTTTGTATTATTTTTTTGTATTATTTTAAATACCTGGATCAATTTTACATAAGTTAACAGTCTCTCACACAACAAAACTGAAATCTTTTAGCTGTCCCACATACAAGACTAAGGCCTAGGGGGGCAGAGCTTTTCAGGCAGTGGCGCCAAAGCTCTGGAACTGTTTACCACTCCAGCTCCGTTTTGCTGACTCTGTGGTATCTTTTAAAAAAACAGTTTTCTGTTTAACCAGACTTTCTCTTGACTTTATTTTTATTCTTTTTCTTTTAATATGGTAATGTTATGTTTTTAACATGGTGTTTTATCTGGTTTTTTTTTTGTTTTCTTTTTTATTATTGTGTTTTAATTATTTTACAGCACTTTGTCACTTTTTGTCTGTGTAAAGCGCTATATAAATCAACTTTACTTACTTACTTACAACAATCGCTCTATCACTTGAATCCTGTTGCTCCTGTGAGAAGGTGATGCATTGGCTTATGGTATGTTGCAAATTTCATTAGGGCTGCAACTATTGATTATTTTAGCAATTGAGTATTCTATTGATTATTCCATCGATTATCCGAGTAACTGGGCAAGAAATACTTTTTTCGTATTAACAGTTCATCTGCATATTTTAACTTCTGTAGTGCAGTTTTTCCCTGTGTGAACAAACAGGGTGGATGGAGCAGCTACAAAAATCTCTTTTCTTCACTTACTGATCAGGTGGTTGATGAAGGACCTCCAGCTGTTTCCCAGTGAGAGTTTAATGGAGGTTACAGAGGGAAAAGCTTCATCTGGACACTAGAAAAACATTTTGTCCACTCCATCTGAGCTCACCGGCTCCACCTCTTTGCGCTTGTGCACACAGACTGCACGTAAAACAGCTGACAGTTCTCACTGAAGAAGCCTTTCGGATGAGAGGTGAAACGTCTTCAAGAAACAAACAGAAGTCCAGTCACCTTTTTTCAAGCTCCAGAGACTCTATGACCTGGATGACTGAGAATCTACACAGCTGTTGTTGCTGTTGTTGCTGTTATCAGTACCAGACGGTCACTAGTGCTAATAGCGGCGCTCGCTAGCAGTATGTCCGGGAGCTGAAGTAGAGAAAAAAAATAGCTGAAATTCTCAGCACAGTGAGTACAACACACAAACATGACAGAGAGTAGTGGAGGCGTGGAAAAACATCTCAGCGATCATCGCTCAATGTCAAAGGGAATCCGTCGCAGCGACGGAGAACTTTACAGAGTCTGAGGAGGGTTGTTTTCTAACTCCTGATCCCCCACTCCATTCCAGTAAGTGGCGGTAATGCAGCTCTAAGCTGGTTTGGTCAACCACAAACCCACAAGAAGAAGACGACTACAGAGAACTATAATGCAGCTAATGTGGGTCAGGTCGGCTCGGATTGCATTTTTTATTTCTTTCCGATATCTGATCCAGTAATTTAGGCCAGTATCGGACCGATACCGATACTGAATATCGGATCGGCGCATCCCTAAAAATAAAAGGTCACAATGTTGTCTGAGTTACATATATTTGAATATGTGTAAATTATCTGTCTGTTATAAAAGGATTCATTGAAATTTTTAATTTCATTTCACTTTTCATGGTGTTCTTTAAACATAAGTTCAAAATGAACAATAAATGAACTTCATTAACATCAGTATGAAGCGTGGACTCAAGTGATTGACCAGGAAGTGGTTACAGTGAAAACGTGCCCTACTCTCCATCCTCCTGAGAGGCAACGACGTCCACTACTACACCTGACTTCAGAGTGCAACACCACTAATCACCTGCAGTCTGTGGACCTCAAGATTGAGTGGGCAGTACTTCTTCATTGAATGCAGTGGACTTCAGCTCCAAAGGGAAGCCTAGGATGTAGGATGAGGGTCCGCCCCTGAACCCATACATATGATAATATTTACTGACAGTCACAGCACCACCTAGTGGGTAAAGGAAATGTCATGTTTGACACTTTGAGGTACAGCTCCAAGGTGGATGAGCAGAAACATCTCAAATTTCTCCTGGAAAGCCTTAAGGAGTCGTCCTTACTTTGTTTTCAAAATTGGGCGTAACCCTGGCAGGATGGCATCATTTGGTGTTTTGCCGTGAAGACAAAAATGGCAGTAACTCAAAGCCAACTTGCCCAATCTGCGTCAAACTTTAGTTTGACGCATGTTTTTTGCATAGCCCCGGAGCCAGATTTTATCTACATATCTGAAATTGTGCAGGCTCATGTAACATGCTAAGACATATAAAAAAGTCTCCTGTACCCATACCCGAAACCCTACAGGAAGTCAGCCATTTTCAATTGAAGGTGTCAATTTTTGCAATTTTCAGGCCTGGGATTTAAACCCTCTCCTCCTAGAGCATTTCACCCAGTAAGACCAAAATGGCTCATGATCATCTAGACAAGTAGCCCATCAAAACTTATTCATGGTTTTGTAGAATATTTAACGGCCTTGTCACACCAGGCCGTTGAATTTGCCCTTGCTTTTTCTCCCTTGCCACAAAATTGTGCACTCGTTCGCACATGCTTTGCCCGATCAGCCTAAAAATGTAATCGCTCATGTACAAACTCAGGCTGAACCCATAACTATGGATTCAAGGTTGTAGGTGCAATAGCGCCCCCTACGGAAGAAAATGAAAATTTGTATGATGGTCCACAGAATTTGTTTTTCTGAATTTAGTTTCTCAGAAATGCATGAAAAATTTTTTCAACATTCCTGACATCATCCTGATCAAAAAAGTCAATGAGACCCATGCTCTATTTTGCATGCCACAGCCGTGACCACACCCCAAATACACACTACATTGGGTTTATATGGAGAGCAAACAAATTAGTTTTACAGAAATGTATAAAATTGGTTACAGACATTCGTGACATCAACCTGATCAAAAAAGTCAATCAGACCCATGCCCTATTTTGCACGCCACAGCCGTGACCACACCCTTAATATTGCATTGGGTTTATATGGAGAGTAAAAGATTTTGTTACACAGACATGTATGAAATTGGTTACAGACATTGTGCATACCATCACAATCAAAAAACTTCCGAGTGTGCCAAAGGTCCACGCGCGCCGGGTATGTTTCATATAAACATATATGAAAACTCACCAAACTGCATCACGACAGTGTGAAATTTACGTATTTTAAAGTCGTCAAAAAAATCGCAAAAGAAACGGGTCCCCCGGGAACTTTCAAAATACCCTCCGCATTGACCTTACTTTATTGTAGAAATGTGAAATTTGGTATACTTGTAGAACTCCCCAAGACCTACAGAAAACTCTCTGGCACCCATGCTCTACAACAAACGGGAAGTCGGCCATCTTGGATTGAAGGTCCAATTTTGACCCCATTTTGACGATTTACAGCCTTCCGCATTTGATTGAATTCCTCCTAGGGATTTTGATCGATCAGTTTCAAACTAGGTCAATTTGCTCTTGAGGGGAATAAAAGTTTTCAAAACGGTGAGTTTTTGAGCATGCTGAAGGGGTGTGGCCAGACCTCAAAATTTGACATTTCGCCACGAAACACGAAACTTTTATATCTCCTACAAAAGGTGTCTCCTCACTTTGATTGATCCTTATCCAACCCCCAACAGGAATCCACCACAATATATTGTGGGTGTGGCTTAATTACTCTACAGCGCCCCTTAGAAATCTTTACAAAATCAGCCCCAAGCCATACTTTGACTGACAAATATGTAATCCGGTACACCTGTGTAACTTGTCAGGACCTACAAAAAAAGTCTCTTGGAGCCATCGTCCAAACCCAACAGGAAGTTGGCCATTTTGGATTAATATGCCATTTTGTCTTTTTTACACACATTGTATCTGAGCTACCTCCTCCCACAGCTTTTGACATATACACTCCACAATCACTCAACGCACTCTTGAGGCATTGAAGATCAAAAGTTATCAAAAGCTTTTTTCTGCTTCAAAGTATGTGGGTGTAACCAAAACTCAAAATCTGACCATTTGCCATAAAACATCAGGGTGGAATAACTTCCACATACAAGGTCATACCTTAATGAAACTTTCTGTGTCATAACAGACGAGCACTAATCATGTTCACATGGTCTGTTTGTGACATCACTTTAGTCACGCCCCCTTCCAACAGCAAGTGACCTCTTTTAGTGATGGATATCTTCCTTTTTTCCTCTTTCATTCATAAAGATTTAAACTCATGTCTGATTACAGAACAACACCATGCTGAGTCCTTCTTTCAACACTGGCACCTGGCTGGAGCATTTGGGCGTAGTAGAATTTAAGTCCCTTGCCGTTTGCATACGGTTTTCTCTAAATCATACATGCGTCATCCGATTTGCACAAAACTGGTTATAAACCTCTAAAGAGCCCAATAGGATTATATTGGAATTTTACTCCAGTGCGCCCCCTATTCCAAAGCTATATCTCCCTCATACATCATCCGAGCTGCACTGTATTTTTTATGCATCATCAGAGAGCACTGCTTGAGACACAGGTGTGATACATTAATGAGATCACTGGATATAAATGACCTTTGTTAACCAGCCCTAGTGGGCGGTTGCGGAACAGCACGAGAGGGTCAATGACAGCGACAGGGCAGCGGTGCAGCGAGGGCCACCAGATGCTACTTGCAGCTTTTATTATTATTATTATTATTATCCCAATTGTATTAATCTTGGTCTAAATCGAAATGAGCACCCTTACGTGCAGTGCACACTTAAAATTACCTCCTTTTATTTCCTGTTTGTAAGTTTTTTTACGTGAAAATTCAGCAGTAATATTAATCCATTTAACACTGATCGAGGACATTTTTGCAAAGTAACTATTTTTAACTTTTGATACTTTATGCACAGTTTTCCAATAACACAGTCTTGTGTATATTGAGGTGTTTTCATTTTATTGCTTCTTTTGCTATCGGAATGGTTTGAAAAATTGAAAACTGTTTCTGCTTACCTTTCTGTAAAAGTCACCAACACCACTGTTGCAGTGTTTCAAGTGGTATTAAAGACACGTTTACAAAATATGCAAATTAACTGTAACTTTTCAAAAAGGATAATAATCTGTTTTTTTTTCTAGTAGTTAAATATGATGGTTAACCTTAATTCTAATATTTACAGGAATGTTTGAAAGATTTTTTGGGTGGGGGTGGGGTTGAGCAAAAACCTTATGTCCTGTGGTGAAACACTGGAAGTGACTAGAAGTAAGAAAAGATATCTGTCTGCTCAGTGGGTCAAAATTAGGAAACAGACAAAGTAACAGCATAAAAAGCATTTCCTGCCACCTCACCATCAGCACAGATATAAGGTATAATGATCACAGCATGCTGTGACCACAGCATACAGCATCTAGGCATCTGTCTGCTTTCTGTTTTGCTTTTTTTTAACAAAGAAGAGCATCTGTTTTTTCAACCAATTACAGAGCCAGTTTCCCTTGCCTTGGCCCAACCCAGATTACGCTCATAAATAATATTTTCTAATACCAGGGAGACCCTGGAATTTCCTCACCCCTTAAACCTGTATCTTTTTAATGGAGCATGCTTGTTTATAATTTCTATAAAATAAGCCTAAAGAATGTCCAAGCTGTTGATACATCAGAAATCAAACATACTGCTTGGTAATGATGATAACGGTAATAACAGAGTAATAATAATTATCTATAAAACCTTATGTCCTGTGGTGTAAAACTGGAGGTGACCAGAAGTAAGAAAAGACATCTATCTGCTCAGTGCATCAAACTTACAAAGTAACAGTATAAAAAGCATTTCCTGCCACCTCTCCCTCAGCACAGATATAAGTTATAATGATCACAGCATGCTGTGACCACAGGATGCAGCATCTAGGCATCATCTGTCTGCTTTCTGTTGACAGAGAGCACACAAAATTTCCACCTCACATTATAAACTAATTTAAGAAATGTACATGTTTAATAGTGAAACCTCACAGGTTTTACTTGTTTAAACTTCACTGTAGATAAAAAAGCCTTCATGTAAAATAGAATATAAAGCCCAGAGTGAACAAGACAATGGAGCTCAGCTAAAGATGAATTAATTAACCAGTTAATACTTAAACACACTGTAAAACACACAGAGTAAGATAAAATAAAGAACTCTAAAGTCTAAACTAGCTAGTTAGTAAAATCTGAAATATTAAGAAGTGGTTGCTCTCAGCCTGCATTTCAGTTCAGCAGCCAAACTACAGAGTTCTTCCCTTGGCTGTGTCATTTCCTCCTGTCTTACACCGCTGTCACTCTGCCAGGAACCAAATGCACCAATGTGAAATGGCACAAAGGAAACAGCTGTTTCTTTTTACTGATTCAGCATCTGAAGCTGCTGAAGCTGTTTGTCCTCCACTGCTGAAACTGCTTCCAAGAGCCTTTCAGAGGAGGCTTTAGAAATGTGATCCTGCATGTGACACTGTTTGATTCTTGTATGCTTTATATGTTTGTACGAGTGAGCACACAATCCACACTGAACTGTTGAGTCTGACAGACTTCATACCTTTTAGTTTCCTGTAGAAGAACAGAACTCCAACCAGAACCAGAAGAACCACAGAAACCAGAACTGCTACAACTGGAATGATGGAGGAGGAGAGACGATGAGGAGGGAGGGCTGTGGGAGAAGAGGGAGGAGCAGAAATACCAGGAGAGGTGCAGGCTGTGGTGCTCTGTACATGAGGAGGAAGAGCTGTAGGAGAGATGATGAAGATGGTTCAGTCAGTTTATGCACATATTAAACAAATATGTAGGACCACTTTTTTGCATTTGCGCAATATTTCTAAAATTAGAAACATCCTTTCTCAGACTGATGCTGAAAAGCTCATTCATGCATTTATTACTTCTAGGCTGGACTATTGTACTTCATTATTATCAGGCTGTCCTAAAAGATCCCTGAAAAGCCTTCAGCTGATCCAAAATGCTGCAGCTAGAGTACTGACAGGGACTAGAAAGAGAGAGCAGATTTCTCCCATATTGGCTTCTCTTCATTGGCTCCCTGTTAAATCTAGAATAGAATTTAAAATTCTTCTCCTCACATACAAGGTCTTGAATAATCAGGCACCATCTTATCTCAAAGACCTCATAGTACCATATCACCCCAACAGAGCACTTCGCTCTCAGACTGCTGGCTTACTTGTGGTTCCTCGGATACTTAAGAGTAGAATGGGAGGCAGAGCCTTCAGCTTTCAGGCGCCTCTTCTGTGGAACCAGCTTCCAGCTTGGATTCGGGAGACAGACACCCTCTCTATTTTTAAGATTAGGCTTAAAACTTTCCTTTATGATCAAGCTTATAGTTAGGGCTGGATCAGGTGACCCTGAACCATCCCTTAGTTATGCTGCTATAGGCCTAGGCTGCTGGGGGGTTCACATAATGCACTGTTTCTCATTCACCTTATTTACTTTGTTTATACTCCACTCTGCATTTAATCGTTAATTGATATTAATCTCTGGCTCTCTTCCACAGCATGTCTTTTCTCTCCCCTCAGCCCCCCCTCAGCAGATGACTGCCCCCCCCTGAGCCTGGTTCTGCTGGAGGTTTCTTCCTGTTTAAAGGGAGTTTTTCCTTTCCACTGTCGCCAAGTGCTGCTCATAGGGGGTCGTTTTGACTGTTGGGTTTTCTCTGTATTATTGTAGGGTCTTTACCCACAATACAAAGTGCCTTGAGGCGACAGTTTGTTGTGATTTGGCGCTATATAAATAAAATTGAATTGAAATTGAATTGAATTGAATTATCAGGTCAGCAGATTAGTGCTGGTCTTTAAACAGGAAGTGATCTCAGTGTGCTGACCTCTGACCCTCAGAAAGCTCTGAGGAGATGATCCCAATGTATCAGTGGAACATGAGTAGAGACCTTCATCAGACTGCTGGATGTTAGTGATGGTGTGCTCTGATTTACGTCCAGATCCAACATTACTTCCATTAAAAATGAAATAAGCTGCGACTGTGTTACCATCCTTTTGTCTGCAATGCAGGGTGATGTCACTTCCTGTCCTCACAGGAAGTGCAGGAATTTTCAGGATCAGAGAATCAGCTGACAAACAAAGACACAAACAGAGTGATTCAGAGACAGAGTTCCACCAGAGAGACAGCTGCAAACATCTGTCTGTACCTGAAACACTGATGGAGACTTCATCGCTCTGCTGTCCAGAAGAGTTTTCACAGAAGTAACTTCCATCAGTGGAGAAGGAGAGATCCAGAATACAGGAGGATTCATGAACTGACCCGAAACCTGCTCCACAGTCCTCAGTGAGTCCTCCTCTGGTCCTCCTCACTGTCCATCCATCAACACAGCTCAGAGACACTGAAGAAGATCCTCTGAAGAACTGCTGAAGGTTTGGACTGACAGACAGAGAGACTGGAGGACAGACAGACAGAGAGACTGGAGGACAGAAAGACAGAGTGAATGTGTTTGTGTCCTTGTTGGAGTCTCTCTGATTGTTTTCACTTCCATCAACTCACCTGCAGAAACAGTCAGTGCAGACAGCAGCAGCACACACACACCTGCAACAGGAGGTCAGAGGTCACTAAAGGTCAGAGTTCATCAGAGGTCAGATGAAACTGTAGGGGAATTACTTTAATTATTGAGAATATAGCTTCACTTGGGGATAGAACAGTTCATCTACTAATCAGAAGTTGGTAGTTCGATCCCTGGCTGCTCCAGTCTGCATGTCAAAGTATATTTGGGCAAGATACTGAACTCTGAGCTGCTCCCGATGCATTCATGGGAGTCTGAATGTTAGACAACGTGCTTAGGATTGGAAAAAAGTGTGATTGTGTAAATGATGCTTGTAGTAAACAGTGCGTTGAGTGCTGAGATTGCTAAGTAACCACTGGTTACTAGGGAAAAATGTGTATTCCCAACTGATTGCCAAGTAGTTGCTACCGGTCACAAGATAAAATTGGTTGCAAAGAGGTATACAACACTGGAACATAAAATTACTTGAGACCTCGCTAGACAAACATGCAGACAATATGCTCCAAATATGCACTTCACAGCCATATAGGGTTATTATGGTATTTGCTGCCAGAGGTCCATGAATACAGGACCTCAGAGGTATAAGGTTAAAGTTCATGTTCAGTCTGTTTCTAATTGTGCGGTCAAATAGGGCATTTTGGAAGGGTTGCTGTCTGTGAAAAGAACATTGCAGCACAGCTAAGATTTGCAACGCTGCATCTGAACCAACCATAAGATTTATGGAACAATGGGCCTTATTCACTAGTATTTGAATAGAAATGTTCTCACCCTGTGTAAACAACAACTGTGTACACAAATTATCATCTGATTTATTTAACTTGCACCTGTTTTTCTTACTGTTTTGCATATGTTAGTCATTTAAAACCAGTCTAAACCAATAGGCTTGTGCAATCTGCATACTGCAATGTCCCATTTTTCCATACAAGGACATGTGTTTATTAACACTTAAACAAAGTGGTGAGATATTGTAAGAGAGACTCCTACACCACTAAGGCAAAAAAGCAGCAGAAAGTCAGACTGAAGAAACTAGAACAATTGTTTCTGAGGAGGAAGCCTGAAAAGGCAGACCTTTCCAAAGTTTTTTCCACTGGCGTGTTTTGGGCTGAAATAATGGAGGTTCTGAATATCACTGAGACAGGGGTAATAGTAGGAGTAGTATTAGCAGTAATAGGATTACTAACAGTTTAAAGAAGTGTTTAAATTTTCTAAGTTAGGCCTTCATGATTTGTTCAAACGTTCCAAGTACAAATTCAGGTTAAAAAAATATTGACAAATCACTGATTTCAGTTTGAAACATTCATGTGCATGATTTATACAGAGATTTGTCCTTATGCACTGTTTCTGAATGAGGCCCAATGTCCTTTAGACAAAGAAGACCAAAGTGGAGATGCTTGGCTGTAATACCCAGAACCACGTTTGGAGAAAACCAAACTCAGTATATCAGCACAAACACCTCAGACCAGCTCTCAGCACAGTGTTGGAGAGCTGAAGATTTGGCACCTTGCATCAATGAGTCATGAACTCGTCTTTATACCAAAGTATTCTAGAATCAAATGTGAGGCCATTGGTCCCACAGCTAAAGCTTGACCTGAATTTGGTCAATGTAACAGGTCAATGATCCCAAGCACAGCAGCAAATCTCCAACAGAAAGGCTGAAAACTAAAAGAACCAAAGTACTGCAATGGCCCATTCAGAGTCCAGACTTCAACGTACTGTGGTGGGACCTTAACAAAACTGCGCATAAATGAATGCTGCAAATGTCAAAGAAACAAAGTAATGTTGTAAAGAAGAGACAGAGTTCCTCCACAACAATGTGAGAGACTCATAAAGTTATACAGAAAACCATCACTGCAGCTTATATAAAGGAGACCATACAACAGGGTTCTAAGAATTACCATGGTTCTCAGTTCCTGTAGTGCAGACAGAAAAAAGGCAGTGCCACCACAAATTCTTACAGGAACTATGAAAAACTTACTGTCGTGTTAATATATAATACACACAAACACACAAAAAGACCTTCAACTGTGTCACATTATCACATTAGCTTTCACTGACATTACATTCACTGACTGAGTAGCTTTGAATGGGGACCTGCTGTATTTGGATCCTGCAGCTTGTGTAAATGAAGAAGGTGAGTCAGATTTAGTTCATAAAGCTGACACATCCCAATCATTACCATGTTTTAATCAACAAACACTCACACTGACTCAAATCTACACTTTGTTTTATTACAAGTTTAGTATCTTTGTGGCTAGGAGCAGACACTTTCTGTGATCGCTGCTGATTTACTGACTCTTACCCAAGGAGTAGCAGTAACTGGTCTGAGTGTTGGACTATCTCACAGTTATAGGTCAGAGGTAAACTGTGGGGACTATAATCAGCAGCTGAGGCTCTAACTGTGTTTAAGCTCAGTCTTTGTGCTGCTGTGAGTCACTCTCTGCTGGAAATGTGTGTTTTCCTCTACAAAGGTGTGTTAGAGCTGGAATGAATGGATTAATGAGAGTAGGAAGACGAGGATTGACTCACCAAGGAGCAGAGAAACAGATGCAGCCTTCATGTTGTCTGGATGACGACTAAATGAAGTCTGACCTACAGAGCGATGACTTCAGCTACAGCATCTTCACTTCCCTGTTCACACTCAGCGTGACTGGCTGAGCCCTGCATAAACCTGCTGCTATTATAATGGTATGTTTGCCTTAATGGAGTTCAGTGTGGTTTAGAATTTCTGTACGTTGGTGAGACCGCAGCAGGTTGGTTTAGATATGGTATGAATTCTGCTCTTGAGTTGTTCTGACATGATTTAGAAATATTAGACAGGACTGCAAAGGTTAATTTTTCTATTCTGATTCCCTTTATTGTTTATTCCTCCTGTGTATCGATGTGTCAGGGTAACACTCTCCATATCAGCTCTAGAGATGTTCTAATTTCAAAGTACACTGCTCAAAAAAATAAAGGGGACACTCAAATAACACATCCTAGATCTGAATGAATGAAATATTCTCATTGAATACTTTGTTCTGTACAAAGTTGAATGTGCTGACAACAAAATCACACAAAAATCATCAATGGAAATCAAATATATTAACCAATGGAGACCTGGATTTGGAGTCACACACAAAATTAAAGTGGAAAAAAACACACTACAGGCTGATCCAACTTTGATGTAATGTCCTTAAAACAAGTCAAAATGAGGCTCAGTATTGTGTGTGGCCTCCACGTGCCTGTATGACCTCCCTACAACACCTGCGCATGCTCCTGATGAGGTGGCGGATGGTCTCCTGAGGGATCGCCTCCCAGACCTGGACTAAAGCATCCGCCAACTCCTGGACAGTCTGTGGTGCAATGGAGCGAGACATGATGTCCCAGATGTGCTCAATCAGATTCAGGTCTGGGGAACGGGCGGGCCAGTCCATAGCTTCAATGCCTTCATCTTGCAGGAACTGCTGACACACTTCCAGCCACATGAGGTCTAGCATTGTCCTGCATTAGGAGGAACCCAGGGCCAACCGCACCAGCATATGGTCTCACAAGGGGTCTGAGGATCTCATCTCGGTACCTAATGGCAGTCATGGCTGTGCAGTCCTCCAAAGAAATGCCATCCCACACCATTACTGACCCACTGCCAAACCAGTCATGCTGAAGGATGTTGCAGGCAGCAGCTTACTCTCCACGGCGTCTCCAGACTCTGTCACGTCTGCCACATGTGCTCAGTGTGAACCTGCTTTCATCTGTGAAGAGCACAGGGCGCCAGTGGTGAATTTGCCAATCCTGGTGTTCTCTGGCAAATGCCAAGTGTCCTGCATGGTGTTGGGCTGCGAGCACAACCCCCATCTGTGGACATCGGGCCCTCATACCATCCTCATGGGGTCGGTTTCTAACCGATTGTGCAGACACATGCACATTTGTGGCCTGCTGGAGGTCATTTTGCAGGGCTCTGGCAGTGCTCCTCCTGTTCCTCCTTGCACAAAGGAGGAGGTAGCGGTCCTGTTGCTGGGTTGTTGCCCTCCTATGGCCTCCTCCATGTTTCCTGGTGTACTGACCTGTCTCCTGGTAGCACCTCCAGCCTCTGGACACTACACTGACAGACACAGCAAACCTTCTTGCCACAGCTCGCATTGATGTGCCATCCTGGATGAGCTGGACTACCTGAGCCACTTGTGTGGGTTGTAGAGTCCGTCTCATGCTACCACGAGTGTGAAAGCACCACCAACATTCAAAAGTGACCAAAACATCAGCCAGAAAGCATAGGTACTGAGAAGTGGTCTGTGGTCCCCGCCTGCAGAACCACTCCTTTATTGAGTGCGTCTTGCTAATTGCCAATAATTTCCACCTGTTGTCTATTCCATTCGCACAACAGCATGTGATATTGATTGTCAATCAGTGTTGCTTCCTAAGTGGACAGTTTGATTTCACAGAAGTTTGATTTACTTGGAGTTATATTGTGTTGTTGAAGTGTTCCCTTTATTTTTTTGAGTAGTGTATTATTTAGTTTATTTTGGTCATCACTTTTTCTTGTGTCTGATCCATTTAATTTTACTTCCTGTCTGTTTCTGTTTCTTTTCTTTTAAGATTTTCTGCCTCGCCATCATTGGTTGCACTTTTGTCTTTGTTGCTCTTATGTATTTATTGTTGTGATTTCCTTGTTAGATATCATTCTGTCTGTTTTCCTTGTTTGACCTTGTGCTCTTCAAATTCTTTGTGATCCATTAGATTCTAGTTTTAGTAGTTCATACTCTGCAGCATTTTTTATTTTATTTATGTTGTTTCCTTATCTCCTTAGTCTTGCATTTGGGTTCTCAACTGTCATAAGAGATTCACAGAATTAAGGAGCCTATCAAAAACAGTGGTTTTTGATAGCAAAACAAAAGCTGTCTATTTCCAAAACTATCATTTTCATATTTATTATTCAGGTTGTTTCCATGTCTGCGTCCTACTGTCTAGAGATTTACTAGCCGAATCCAATAGTGGTTCACCCTGTGGAGCATGGAAAGATAGTTGTAGGTCATTTCAATTAAAATTTTTTTACTTTATTTTCAAAAATAAGATAACATGCAGAATAGGATTTGACATAATTTAAAGATACTTAGAGAAAGATTAAAAAAGGATTTGAGACCTGGAGGAGGAGCTCATTTCAGGGTACCTGGCTGGGCTTTAGTCCATGATGCCTGGCTTTCTGTTAGCTCACCACCCACGGGAGAAGTCGTAGCAGTCTGGTGCAGTTCAGTCTTCAGATGCTTAGATTAGCTTTAGGGACAGAGAATGTACCCTCTCTTTTAGGGAGAAGGAGCTCTAGCTTGTGTGGGCACAAGAGATACCGGCTAGATCAGGGGTCGGCAACCTTTAATACGGAAAGAGCAATTTGAACCTGGTTTCCACAGAAAAGAAAACACTGAGAGCCGCAAATACTAGCGAAAGCCGGCTACCAAGAGTGACGCATATATTGAGAAACAAAAATAAATAAATCAATAAATAAAATGATTTTATTTTAATATTTCAAAATCACAATAATGTTCCAATTTAGAATTACAACAAAAACCAAACTGACAAAAATAAAATGTACTTCAATTGGACACTTATAATTTACTTCCGCAAGCCGCACAGAGCTGCAGATTAAGCCTGAAAGAGCCACATGTGGCTCCAGAGCCACGGGTTGCTGACCCCTGCAATGGGTACCCCTGCAAAGTTCCTTTGATCAGCCGACTCTGCGCTAATACACTACGTCTTAACCAGCTGTTCGCCGCTAGTAAGGGCAAGTAACTGGCACTTCAGCGGTCATCGCCTGGCATTACAGGGTTAATGAGAGCGACCCAAAGCCCAGGTAAATTTACAGGCGTGTCATACAATTAGAATATCATGAAAAAGTTGATTTATTTCAGTAATTCCATTCAAAAAGTGAAACTTATATATTATATCCATTCATTACACACAGACTGATATATTTCAAATGTGTATTTCTTTTAATATTGATGATTATAACGTTATTGTATAACTGTAACTGATTATAACTATATTGAATATACTGACTATATTCTGTGTAATTTCCAGGACTAAGACTGCAATACTGTGACTAAGGCCGTACTACTTTGACTAAGGCTGTACTAATTTGACAAAGGGTACTATTTTGACTAAGGCTGTAGTTACTCACATCTTTTTGAATTTAGTTCATCCACAAAGAGAAGTAAGCCTCAGAGCATCAGCAACAGGTCAGTTGATCAGAGCCTGCACACCAACATTATTTACTGGAGCTCACAATAGAAAGTCAGGGTTCTCCAGCTGACTCATCTTGAGCAACAAACACACACCGCTTCCAGCTGACTGGAGCCGTTGCTGTCCTGTCCTCGCCGCTGTGCTGTCCTGTTTTTGCTGTTGCATCCTATGTTTTTGCAGTGCATCCTATCATGGCTGCTGTCTGGGTCCCACTGCCGCATGGTTTATGGCCGCGGCTCGTTTATGGCAGATAATATCAGTATCAGCTCTGCTTCATACGCTGCAGCTTTCTTTTACCGCCCGCTCCAAAGCCGTAACTACGCGTATTTTACAGGAATTTACCCTGTAAGTAAATTTAAGTTCTGTGTAATTTCCAGGACTAAGGCTGTAATACTGTGATTAAGGCTGTAATGGACATGGACAATGTGACCACAACAAGACAAGTCCGTGTTTTCTCTAACAACAAGCCATGGATGACCAAGGATGTCCGTGTGCTGCTGAAGGCACCTGATGCAGCTTTATATTCCGGTGACACCACACAGTACAGCACAGCCAGGTCAAACCTCAAGCGCGGCATTAAGGAGGCCAAAAATGCCTACAAACAAAAAACTGAAAGTTATTTTGAGAACTCAGACCCACATCGGGCTTGGCGGGGGATACATCACATCACTGGCCAAAGCAGTGACATCATCCCAACCACCAGCAGTAGTAACTCCACACTGGTAGAGCAGCTGAACCACTTCTTCAGTCGCCACAAGGAGCAGAGACCACAGATGGCACCAATTACCACACCAGTGGCTCTCACTGACAGCCAGGCACGCATCTTGCAACCGGACACCATCACTCGCACATTACGAAGGATTAACATCCGGAAAGCGACTGGACCTGATGGCGTGCCTGGGAGGGTACTCAAGGATTGTGCAGGGGAACTGTCTGGAGTTCTCACTGACATCTCTGTCACAGTGCACTGTGCCTCGCTGCCTAAAGATGTCCAAAATAGTGCCGGTCCCTAAACACAAAGCAGTCACCTGTCTTAATGACTACAGGTCAGTGGCTCTGACACCTGTTATCATGAAGTGCCTGGAAAAACTAGTTCTGAGTCACATCAAGGTAGCTCTCCCACCCAGCCTGGACCCTCACCAGTATGCCTACAGGGCAAATAGGTCAACAGATGATGCCATCTGCACTGCACTCCACACCATCTTGCTACACCTAGAACAGCGACGATCATATGCCAGGCTGCTGTTTGTGGACTACAATTCTGCTTTTAATACCATCCTCCCTCGCACACTGTTTTTCAAGATGTCCAATCTCGGCCTCCAGCACAACATCTGCCTATGGATTCAGGACTTCCTCACAGACCGGCCACAGTCAGTCAGGATGGGACCCCATCACTCCACCACCCTGCTTCTCAGCACTGGAGCCCCTCAGGGCTGTGTGCTGAGCCCCTTTCTCTTCTCTCTGTACACACATGACTGTGTACCAGGCCACAACACCAACGCAATTAATACATTTGTGAATGATACCACAGTGGTAGGGCTGATCACTGACAGAGATGAGACCACCTACAGAGAGGAGGTTCAGAGACTGACTGACTGAACCTGACACTGAACCCCAAAAAGACAAAAGAACTGATCATCGACTTCAGGAAACAGCAGGACGAACATCAGCCACTGTCAAGTTTTTTAAAACTTCCTTCAGCTCCTGCCCAAACTTGAAAAGGGCTGGCTCCACACAAAAGGATGCTGGGACAGCTCAACTCAGTTTAAGTGCTTTATTGTCTTTTTGTTGGAATTGCAAGCTTTAGGTGCAATGGCAAATGAGCAGGTGAATTAATGGTTGAGTTGGGTTGAGTAGGTTGATAACAGACATACACATTAAACATCAAGTTATAACAAATTCACGGCACCCTAAAAAAGATTTGTTTTAACTACGTGATTGATAAAGGCACTACTTTTAGCGAGATGAACATTTACTTATCCAAACATTTTCTTAAGTCATATGGTCCATCAAACAATTTTACCTTTATTTACACATTTAAATATTTATTGCATCTTACTCAAATAAAATGTTCTGCAGATTAAAATTTATCTGGGTCATTCATGAATTAATGTTCAATCAATTAGTGAGCTGATCTTAAAATATCTCATAAATATGAATTATATTCAATGCAAGTAGTGAGACACATTACCAAATATTCTTTCAATAAACTTTAACTTTGTCCTACGTTCATCCAAAGAATATTGTCAATTTAAATGAATTTTTTACCATACCAGTGGTGTCTTCTGTTGGAGCTGTGAGCTGCAGGTCTTTCTCCTTGGTGTGACTGAAACCGTGAGCTCCACAGGTGAATGGAATAACCTACTGAGAGAGGCAGGGAATGGAGTAACAGGACCGCTTGTTTCAGTGCGAGGCGCACTGCTGCTGGGTGGGCAGTAAACCCATTTTAAATCTCACTCTTGTTTATCTTGACAGCCACTTTCCATAAACAGGGACAGAGTGGAGCGAGTCTCCAGCTTCAGGTTCTTGGGCACACACATCACTGAAGACCTCACGTGGACAATAAACACAAACTCACTGGTCAAGAAAGCACAACAGTGACTTTATTTCCTGAGAACACTCAGGAAATTTGGTCTGTCACAACATCTCATGGTCACCTTTTATCGCTGTACCATTGACAGTGTCCTGACCCATGAGATACTAACATGGTACAGCAGCAGCTCAGCAGCTAACAAGAAGGCAATACAACGAGCCATAAAGGCTGCTGAACGCATCATCAACATAGTTAATAGACTGAAGTGAGACTGAATTTCACTGCATGTGTATGTATGTGACAAAAAGGTGTTGTTGTTGTTGTTGTTCAGTTCTTGTACTTGACCTCACAAATCTTAGAAACGTGGTGTCTAACCAGATACTTACCCTGGATGGCATTACTTTGGCCTCCAGTAACTGTGAAAAATCCTGGAGAAATTTTTGACCAGGATATGAGGAGGCACGCTGGTATTTGGCTTTTTCATTGGCTTTAGATGAAAACAAAGACAACATGGACAGTTTATATAAGGGCCGTGAACGCCTCTGTCACTGAGGAGTTCTTGGATGTAGCTGTCATGCATAGGATGACAACAGAGAGTGACACATTTGAGGTGGGGAGAAGGCCATAATTTAAAAATGATTCATTCTGGGCAAAGTTCGTGGTTCAAAATACTGATGGTGCACCTGCAATGTGTGGAGAAAAAATTGGCTTGGTAGGACTAATAAAGGAGAACATTTAAAGAGCAACTGTTGCACACCTCTAATAGCACTGCATCATCCATCGAGAAGCTCTGTATGGAAAAGCTCTGCAGCTGAATCACATAAACGCTGACAGCTGTGAACTTCAGGGTGGTCAGGCTCACTGCCAGTTCCAGCTGTTTTTGCCAGAGATGGACTCTGAGCATGGAGACGTGCGGTACCATAGAGAAAGGTGGTGGTGAGGTGGTGAGCCTAGGGAAGAGACCCACTATTGTTCATCTGCATCATCACATGAGCCAAAATGTTAAAATAGTTGTGGGCTATTAGCACCAGGGGTTTTAGGTGAAACCACTGTGGGACCTTGAGCCATCAAATGATGTGACTTATTTAGATCACCTGAAGTAAGCTGTGAGTGGGGATTGAGGCTCCTGGGAAGAGAGCTGAGGACTGCGTTGTAGCTGCTTTTCTACCTCCTCTTTCAAACTGTCTGCCTTCCCGATCCAACATCGACAGTGCCCCCCATCACCTTCAGATGGAGTTAATAAAGCATCAAAGCAACAGTGGCCTGAGAACAGCGTTCCAGGAGGTTGAAATCAAGGACGTTTGTCATCTACTGCCCCCTGACTTGATGCCGCAACTCTGACTTTGCACTGCCTGTGTTTTTTCCATGTTTAGCAGCACCTATCTGTGCAAACAGAGCTTTCAGTCATGACTCTAAACACGACTGAAACCACAGATCATGCCTCTCCAATGACAACCTTCAAGCTTTTTACGAATCGCTACACTGTAAGACCTAAAACCAGACACTGAAAAACTGACCACTGATATCTGAACAGGAAGCAAACAGGTAAGCATTTTTAGCAGCCTGAATTTAAAATATAATATAAATAGTTTAATTTGACTTCAGTTTAATGCCTCTACTGGTATTTTGTTTTGTGTTGCTATTTTCACATCAGGATATATGTGTGAAGCTGGATTGGTTTTTATATAGTGCTTTTCTACTGTAGTAGAGCACTCACAGTGCTTCATACAACAGGTTTGCATTCACACACATTAGTTTACTATAGTTAAATGCTTTATATCTAACATTTGCACCAATGAATACAACTGGGGAAACTTAGGGTTCAATGTTTTGGCCAAAGATACTTTGGTATCCAGACTGGAGAAACCAGGACCTGAACCACCAATTCGTTGATTACCTCCTGAGCCACAGCCACCCCGAAGATTGTGTGTGATATGGGGGTTTTAGGTTACTTCCAAACAATTTTCAGGTAATATTTCCAGGTGTCTGTACTTTACTTGAGTATTATTTTTCTTTTAAATTTTACTCCCTACATTTTTACACAAATATCTGTACTTTCTACGTCTTACATTTTCAAACGAACTCGACACTTTAGGTTTAACATCTGCGAGAAGTTTTCATTTCCAGTCACTGTACCTTTAAATATCAAACCAATCTGAGCCTAAATGTAGGAACAATAACACATAAAGGGACAATCCTATTAGTGTGGGGCTTATTGCATACAAAGAGATGAAAAAGTGAAACCATATATCATTTATAGCGCTATAATCAGGGGTTGCAGGGGGCCAGACTGAGGGCAGATGTCCGTAAGTTGTGGTCACAGTACTTTTTAACTTACATCTTAGCTTGCGCTACAGAAGAGGAGTGAAAATAAAGGGAGTAATGTGTTGCAGGTAATATCAAATGCAAAGTTTCTAAATGCTCAACAAATATCAGCAAACACACAAAGTGTGTGCAGTTTGTCACACAGTGTGTCTGCCAGCTAAAAGAAGAGCTGCTGTATTTCAGGGAGAGCAAAGAGAGAGAAGTTCACTCAGAGATGGAGAAAGAGAACAGGAGAGGAAGAAGAGAGGTTAGATTTAAAGGGAAGGACTGCTGAGTGACATCTGATAAACTGCTAATTTAAATCTTACACTTTTTACTGTGAATTAATGACCATATTTACAGTATTATAAATGAAATGTGCTTTGTGTTCTATCAATTGTGCATCTAATTTTATTAGTGGATCTAATTTTATTACATGCACAGAGTCATTCTAGGCTCAGCTACTAAGACAAGAGAATGCCCCGCCTGCCCCTTTCCTTCCAACCTGTCTGTCAGACCATGGCAGAAAGCTACATGCACCACACAGCAGGCAGAGGGCGCCCGTTACCCTACAAGTGGAGTAGTGTGGTAGTCGCTGCTGCGGCGATCACAATACTTTGGGGGAGGGGGGGAGGTCATGCTGCCCTAGATGAAAAGCCACCCTGGGCGGCTGCCCATGTCGCCCATATCAGAAACTGCCACTGATAAACAGATTAGTTTGCTGTACTTTGGTGAGTTTACAGTAAAGCTCTGTGTTGGTGCAGAGCAGCTGTGCTGTTCATGGTCAGAGTTACAGGTTACATCAGTGCAGCAGAGATGAGTTTGAATTTAAGCTGATGATGCTGAGATTCATTCACTGAATTCAACCTTTATACCAGCACAAAAATAGCAGGTAGAAACGTCCTCCAAAGAGTTACTTTTCCTTTCTTTGAGTACATTTCAGAGCCTGTACTTTTTTACTTTTACTTGAGTTAAGACGTTGAACCAGTACTTCAGCTTTTACCAGAGTATATTTTAACACAAGCATCTGTACTTCTATTTAAGTACACACTGTGTGTACTTTTGCCACCTCTGTATAACTGATAAAGTTTGACTTGGTTACTTACTTGAACAGCGTGTTTTTGATGTTGTCACATGGTTTGTTTTTAACCTTGTAACTTTGATAACAAAGGAACACGTCAAGCTGTAATAGAAGTGATAAATAATCTTTCTTTCTTTTTTTCAACTGAGTGATGAAGTAACCTGCTACCAGCTTACTCCTTCCAGGTTTCAGCGTGTTCATTTATCAGACAGGAATCCAGAGCTGGGAAGTAACGAAGTACAAATACTTCGTTACTGTACTTAAGTAGATTTTTCAGGTATCTGTACTTTACTTAAGTATTTATTTTTCTGACTACTTTTTACTTTTACTCCCTACATTTTTACACAAGTATCGGTACTTTCTACTTCTTACATTTTCAAACAGACTCGTTACTTTTTAACGTCAGAGAGAAGTTTGCATTTCCAGTCAGTGCGCCTTCAAACATAAAACGATCTGAGCCTAAATGGAGGAATAATAACATATAAGAGACAATCGTACTGCGTATCCTCCATCACCGGGGCTTATCTCGTACAAAGGGATTAAATACGCAAACCCATATAATTAATGTATCATTTATAGCGCTATAATCGGGCCGGACCGAGTCCGTAAGTTGCGCTGCGGCACATAAACAGCTTAGCTAGCGCTACTGAAGAGGAGTGAGCATGAAGGGAGTAACGTGTGGCAGGTAAATGCAACGTTTCTAAATGCTCAACAAATATCAGCAAACACACAAAGTGTGTGCAGTTTGTCACACAGTGTGTCTGCGAGCTAAAAGAAGAGCTGCTGCATTTCAGGGAGAGCAAAGAGAGAGAAGTTCACTCAGAGATGGAGAAAGAGGACAGAAGAGGAAGAAGAGAGGTTAGAATTAAAGGTAAGGACTGGAAAATAAACTGAAGTATGCTGACTTTGTGTAATTCAAAGATTCTATGAAAATGCTGCAGTTTAGTGTTTAATAAATAGGTTAGTTTGTTGTACTGTATTTACAGTAAAGCTCTGTGTTGATGGTCAGAGTTACAGGTTACATCAGTGCAGCAGAGATGAGTTTGAATCAAAGCTGCTGATGCTGAGATTCATTCACTGAATCCAACATTTCTACAGCCTGTATGCTGTCAGTGTAGGGGATGGAGATCAGCTCAGATAGCTGTGTAATACTGGGTTACATCTTTGTGAGTTCAGTTCATCCACACAGAGCAGTAAACCTCAGAGCAGCAGCAGCAGCAGGTCAGCTGATCACAGCCTGCACACCAACATCGTTTACTGGAGCTCACAATAGAAAGCTGTGATTCTTCTCCCCATGCAGAGCCACTACAGCTGATCTTAGGGTTCCTCCACCTTCTGAATCCCACTGTAACCCCTGAGTATCCTCATGTTTGTGTTTAGGTGGAGGCACAGTCACCCTCCACTATGGAGGACACAGAGAACAGAGCTGTGTTTAAATTCCCTTTAACAGTTTGTGTCCTACATAACAGATTCAAGCTGAGTGCATTCATTAGAATTAAAATTTAAATTGGAATAACATTTGTATTCTCATGTACTATTTTATATTATTACAATAATATATAATGAGGTTCGGTTTGTTTTACACAAAAATAGCAGGTAGAAACATCCTCCAAAGAACTACTTTTACTTTCTTACTTTGAGTACATTTCAGAGCCTGTACCTTTTTACTTTTACTTAAGTAGAGAAGTTGAACCAGTACTTTGACTTTTACTAAAGTATTTTTTAACATAAGTACTTGTACTTCTACTTAAGTACAGAATGTCAGTACTTTTGCCACCTCTGCAGGAATCACACAACACACTGGAATAAGGAGTCAGTTATTAAATTTAATTAGCCAATCACACAGATTTTACAGATTGATCTGGACCAGACTGTGAACCATGACTGTTTAACTCTTTTCTTACTTTTTATTTCCCTTTATTCTCTTATTTCTCTGTATTCTCTCTATTTTCTCTTTATTCGCTTTTAGTCTTTACTCTTTATCTGTTTTATCAGGGCGTGCTTCTCAGTGGGTTGATCACTTCCCACTTGGGCTCTCATTGATGGCACCCTATTAACTCTTTGTCTCTTTTACTCTTCTAAACTCTTTTTTTCTCTTAAAACTCTTTTTTCTCTTATTATTAAATTTCATTAGCCAATCACACAGATTTTTCAGTTCGATCTGGACCAGACTGTGAACAATGACTGAACTAATACAGAAGCAGAATCAGGGCACAAACTCTGAAACCTATCTAAGCCAGTCCAGATCTCATATACTGAGAGCTTATCAGCTTCTGTTACATCATATGCAAAGAAACGTGCAACAGGATGGATCTCAGCAGCCACTTCTCAGATGGCCTCAGAGTTTCTTCTTATCGCTTGTTTTGGTTTCCTTCTTGTTTGCTCAGGGCACCATTGTCAGAACCTCGGACATCTCTGATTGATAAACACATACCCACCAAGAACACAGTGTGCCTGGCCCACCGAACAGATGTACTGCTGTTAAACAACTATTTTGTTTATGTTATACTCTAAGGCAAAATTTCTCTGGCAATTAAATGTGAGAATAATTAAAGCAAATGCACATCATGATTATATTTAAAGCTTCACAAAACTCACTTCCTTCAGTGGCTATAATCAGAGTGTGTGTTTCCTCTGTGAGTGTGTGCTGAGCTACAAAGAATGAATGAATGTGCGACTCACCGAGGAGAGACAGGTGGAATCTTCATGGTGTCTGGATGACGACTGAGAGGTGATCAGCTGAGTGTGTTCACATGGAAATACAAACTTTTTTGTTTACTCTGTCTCCACCTAAACACAAAAAATTAGTACAGTCAGGGGTTATTCTGAGCTGCAAGAGATTTTGTTTGTGTGCAGGCTGTAATCAGCTGATCTTTGCTGCTGCTCTTTTTGGATTTACACAGCTGAATTAGGCAAGATGTAACCCAATATTTCATGAGCTAATCTGATTTCCATCCTTTACACTGGCAGTAACTGTTTATACTGACAGTATGCAGTTTGTACGAAATTTGAACTCAGTGAATGAATCTAAGCTTGAATCAGCTTATATTCATAATCAGCTTATAATCAGCTTATATATATTTTTAATAAGGCTGAATTATTTTGAAAAAGGCTGAATTATTTTGACTAAGGCCGTAATTACTGTGACTAAGGCCATACTACTTTGACTTTGAGTATTTTACAGGGATGTACCCTCTAAGTACAATTCTGTGTTCTTTAGAGAAAAAAACACTTTCCTATCATACATCATAACCACCATTTAAGTAAACCGAGTTACCCTGTAGGTAAATTTAATTTAAATATCCTGTAAGTGTTTAAATACCCTAAATTCCCCTAAAATACTGCATGATTTAGGGGAATTTAACAGGAAAATCAAAATTATTTCCCAACATTACATTCTGTGTACGCTTTATTTGGGTTGCGGGCTGCATTCTGGAGTCAAATAACCTTCACTATACATGTTAATTAGGACCTGAGCACAACCTGTGCAAAGGCCCTATTGTAATTGCTTTGGGCATTTAGGCAAATAAATTGCTTTTTTGAGGGCCTAAACATGCTGAAAAACTCATGAAAGTTTTGCACACATGTCAGATCTGGTGAAAATTTAATGGTTTTAGGCATGGCCCTTTCAAAATGGCTCTACAGTACCATCTTTAGTTCAATTCCCACTGCTGTGTTTCACGTACATGTATGAAATTTGGTGCACATATGTAACATGTCCAGATGAACAAAACAGACCACAGGGTCCAATGCCCTAAACCCAAAAGAAAGTCTGCCATTTTGAATTAATTATGCAAATTTGGCGATTTGCACCCCTCAGACTTTTTCTAATAACTCATATGTTTTGGATGTTAACAACTTCATATTTGGTTTGTCTAATCTACACCCCAAGGGGAATCTGAATGTAAAAGATGGTGACTTTTTGCCAAGGAGGTGTGGCTATTATGCCCCCATGAATTTTGAATATTCGCCAGAAAATTTTGGTTGGCTCTCATTCATACCTACATAATC
Source organism: Archocentrus centrarchus (assembly GCF_007364275.1). Taxonomy (NCBI): domain Eukaryota; kingdom Metazoa; phylum Chordata; class Actinopteri; order Cichliformes; family Cichlidae; genus Archocentrus; species Archocentrus centrarchus. The sequence goes on along the minus strand of NW_022060254.1, from coordinate 6,532,491 downwards.
CAATCTGGATCAAACCACTTCAGTGGGATGACAGTCCACCCCTGAACACATACATATGACAATATTTAAGAACAGTCGCAGCTGCACCTAGTGGGAACAGGAAATGTTATGTTTTACACTTTGAGGTACAGTTCCAAGGTGGTTGAGCAGAACCATCTCAAAGTTCCCCTGTAAAGCCTTAAGCAGTTGGTCTTACACTGTTTTCAAAACTGTGAGTTTTTGCCAAAGGGCGTGACCCTGGCTGGATGGCAAAGGTCCATGTTTCGCCAAGAAGACAAAAAGGGCTGTAACTCAAAGCCCAATCTGCCTCAAGCTTCAGGGGTTTGATAAGCCTTCTACCCTCAACACAATCATATGCATAAAGTCCATAAACATTAGAGCACCACTTAGTGGGACCTGGAAATATGATGAAATATTTGGTTTTTTGAGTAGCCACAGAGCTACATTTTATCTACATACATGAAATTGTACAGGCTCATGTAACATCCTAAGACGTACAAAAAATTCTCTTGGACCAATACCCCAAACCCTACAGGAAGTTGGCCATCTTCAATTGAAGGTGTCAATTTTTGCCATTTTCACGCCTGCTATTTGAATCAACTCATCTTAGGACATTTCACCCACTGACACCAAAATGGCTCCAGATCATCTACACAAGTAGCCCATCAAAAATTATTCATGGTTTTATAGAATCTTGAACTGTGTTGCTGTGAATTTGGGAATTTAATCATATACCACAGGTCACCAGATTGTCACAACTCAAATATACATTGTCCAATCTGTCCCAAACTTCACATGATTCTACCAGCTTTGTATCACACTCATAACGCCACAGACAGGAAATCAGCAGTACACTGATGGTCATCATCCTATGATCATTACAATTTCATTGATGGGTGAAGGCATTACATACAGCATCATGACACTTTAATTAGTGGGCGCTTACCGACGACACCTAGTGGACGTGGGAGACGTTCGGCAGCCAAACAATGTGAGGTACGGGTAGCCTGCTGGGCTGACAGCATCAAGGTGAGCCCTCGAATCTCCTGTCTGTGACAGCCTCCGAGTGCGGCACGGCTCGAACGCGCCACGGGTCAATGTGCATTGTGTACAAGGGCCTGATCATCACCGCTTGCAGCTTTAATTTCTTTTATTTTACATTTTTATTTAATATTAATTGTATAGAACTGAACATAATGTCATCAACATGGCTCAGGGAATTAAATCAAAACACAAATCACAAGAGCTGGCATATCATAATAAAACAGGAAGTGAGAAGATGGATACACAGTTGCAAACTTGACACCACATAAAGAGGATGCACACTAGACGCAACACAGGAAGAAAGACTGTGAAAAATAAACAAAGGAAATTCCACACAGAGGGGAAACACTACGGGATGGAACACAGGGAGAACTAAGGTATAAAGCAATGGGAACAATCTAGGAATACATGAGGGGCACGAATGAAATATAACAAAACAGTAACAATTAGGGTAACATAACTACAAAAGACCCTAAACGAAGAAATAAAGGGTCACACCCAGGACCATGACAAAATTTTCCCAGAAAAATTGAGAGGTCTGTATTTTTATCATAGGTACACTTTGACTGTGAGAGACATAATCTAAAAAAAAATCAGAAAAATCACATTTTATCAATTTTGAAAATTACTTTGCATTTTATTGCATGAAATAAGTAATTGATGACCTATCAACCTGCAAGAATTCTGTCACTAAGAACACAATTGTTCTTAGAGGGTACACCCCTGTAAAATACTTAGTCAAAGTAGTATGGCCTTAGTCACAGTAATTATGGCCTTAGTCACAGTAATTATGGCCTTAGTCTAAATAATACAGCCTTATTCAAAATAATTCAGCCTTATTCAAAATAATTCAGCCTTAGTCAAAATAATTCAGCCTTATTCAAAATATTTCAGCCTTATTAAAAATAGTACAGTGTAGTGCTCTCAACACTGATGGCATAATTCACTTTTGTATACATGTCCGGTTATGGTTAGGTTGTTTGTTCACCGTCTTTAATGTTGTGATTCATGTAATGGTCGCAGTCTCTTTAAGAGTCCAGATGACGTTTTTTTGCTGTTGGTGTTTTTTGGCTAGCTCTTGTCCTGTGTTAATAAACACGACTCACGGAGTCTTAAAGTGAGAAGTTTCCCGTTCGTTTTTCCACGCAAGGTTAACTTCCACACTGGTGACCCCGACGTTTGTTACTGGACGTATCCAGATCACCATGACCGCCAACGCTGTGTCTCTCAAGCTACCCGAATTCTGGGAATTGTCTGCTTCAGCCTGGTTTGCTCAGACTGAGGCACAGTTTGCCTTGCGCCAGATAACCGCCGACGAAACTAAATACTACTACGTGGTATCGGCCCTGGGCAGTTCTACGGCATCGAGAGTGGTGAGCCTTCTTACTCACCCTCCTCCAACAAGAAAGTATGAAACTCTGAAGGAATACTTACTGCAAACATTCAGACTGTCCGACGCTGAGAGGGCCAATAGGCTTTTTTCTCTTCAAGGGCTCGGTGGCAGCAAGCCCTCGGAGCTCATGGACCGCATGCTCGATCTGCTCGGTGACAATAAGCCGGATTTCCTTTTCGTCCACCTTTTCCTGCGCCAACTGCCTGCCTACGTGAGAGCCGCTTTAGCCAACACTGTCAGCACTGATTGCAGAGAACTGGCTGCGGAAGCCGACAAGTGCTTCCTGGCTGGTCAGCAGCCTTGCGCGGCTCCTCCCTGCCATCGACCTCCCTGCCAGTGATTTCTCCGAAGTACGGAATGATCACACGCTCGTCGCAGCAGCAGCCCCGCGTCGGCAGCCGTCTTCCGGTTTGTGCTACTACCATGCCAGGTTTGGCTCCAAGGCCAAACGATGCCGCTCTCCCTGCAGCTTCAGCGGGGTGGGAAACGCCAAGGCCGGCGCTAGTTAGTGGCCGCGAGCGTCGGCCATGCCGGCAGGCTGCCCTTCATCCATGACTCCATTTCCGGCCGGCGTTTCCTCTGCGACACAGGGGCGCAGCGCAGTCTCCTGCCTGCTTCACAAGTGGACGTTGTAGCTGACACCCATGGCCCCCCCATGGAAGCCGCTAATGGCAGCCCCATCCGTACGTACGGCACAAGACATGTTGAACTGTGTTTTGGGGGGCAACGCTTTGGCTGGGACTTTGTGACTGCCAAAGTCGCTGTTCCCCTCTTAGGGGCAGATTTTTTGTGTGCATATGGGCTGTTGGTGGACGTTAAAAATCAGCGCTTGATCAACGCCGTTACCTTCTGCTCTTATGCATGCACGCTCGGAGCCTCTGACGCAGTACACCTCTCCAGCCTGCTCTCTGTCACGGACAGTTTCCAGCATCTCCTTGCTGAGTTTCCAGCACTCACACAGCCCACCTTCTCTTCCACAGCCAAGCACGGTGTCGAGCATCACATTGACACCACTGGCCCGCCTGTATACGCTCGTGCTCGGCGCCTCGAGCCGAGCAAGCTTGCCGTGGCCAAGGCGGAGTTCGAGTCCATGGAGCGTATGGGGATTGCTCGACGCTCCAACAGCCCTTGGGCCTCCCCCCTTCACTTGTCCCTAAACCCGGAGGGGGCTGGCGTCCTTGCGGGGACTACCGACGGCTCAACGACGCGACAACGCCTGACCGCTACCCAGTGCCACACATCCAGGATTTTTCAGTGCACCTGGCCGGTACAGTCATTTTTTCAAAGGTGGACGTGATCAGAGGATACCATCAGGTGCCCGTACACCCTCTTGACATCCCAAAACCAGCTGTAATCACACCGTTTGGATTATTTGAGTTCCTGCGCACACCATTCGGACTCAAGAATGCTGCTCAGACTTTCCAGCGGCTCATGTACTCTGTGCTACGAGATCTCCCTTTCCTGTTTGTGTACCTGGATGACATCCTGGTGGCCAGTTCATCACCTTCAGAGCACCTTGTGCACCTTCGCACTTTGTTCGAGCGGCTCACCGAGCACGGGCTCATCATCAATCCAGCCAAGTGCAAGTTTGGCCTGTCCACCATAGACTTTCTGGGGCACAGAGTCACGAAGGATGGGGTCGTTCCTCTTCCGTCAAAAGTCGAGGCCATCACCACTTTTCTACGCCCAGTCACTGTCAAAGCCCTGCAGGAGTTTCTAGGCATGGTTAATTTCTACCACCGTTTTCTCCCTGGGGCCGCCCAAACCATGCAACCCTTGTACGAGGCCCTGAAAGGCAGCACACCCAGACAGCCTGTGGGCTGGAGCCCGGAAAGAGACAAGGCTTTTGTCGACGCTAAGACAGCCTTGGCTAAGACCGCCATGTTGGCCCATCCAGCCTCCTCTGCCCCAATCGCACTTACCACGGATGCCTCGGACTACGCAGTCGGTGCGGTTTACGAACAGTGGGTGGGTGATGCTTGGCAGCCCCTTGCCTTTTTCAGCAGGCAGTTGCGCCCCAGCGAACGGAAGTATAGCACCTTCGACCGGGAGCTCCTTGGTGTATACCTCGCCATCCGACACTTTCGTTCGCTGCTGGAGGGACGCCTGTTCACCGTTTTTGTGGACCACAAGCCTCTGACTTTCGCCATGTCCAAAGTCACTCAGCCATGGTCCGGCAGGCAGCAACGGCAGCTGACTTACATTTCGGAATTCACAACGGACATTGCACACCTTTCTGGAAAGAACAACCATGTCGCAGACTGCCTCTCCCGTGCTATCGCAGGGGCGGTGCACCTCGGTTTGGACTACGGCAGCATGGCAGCTGACCAGGCCACAGACACGGAAGTGCAGGCTTGCCGTTCATCCAATACTGGGCTGCGCCTACAAGATGTGACATTCGACGAGGCTGGCACCACTCTGCTTTGCGACATCTCCATGGGCCCTCCTAGGCCTGTGGTGCCTGCGAAATGGAGGCGACCCGTTTTTGATGCCATCCACGGCCTCTCGCACCCTGGAACCAAGGCCTCACAACGGCTGGTGGCAGCCAAGTTTGTGTGGCATGGACTTAAAAAGGACGTGAGGGACTGGGCAAACACCTGTGTGGCATGCCAAAGTGCCAAAGTACACCGCCACACTAAAGCGCCACTGGAACAGTTTCGAGTGCCGGAACAGCGATTCGACCACGTCAACATCGACCTAGTCGGCCCACTTCCACTTCCACATTTCCTCAGACCGTGGTGTTCAGTTTACCTCTGAACTTTGGAACGCTGTTGCAGCGAGCTTGGGGGTTAAACTCCACCGCACCACGGCCTACCACCCCCAGAGTAATGGCCTCTGTGAACGTTTTCACAGGTTGATGAAAGCCTCCTTGCGGGCCAGCCTGACGGGCAGTTCCTGGGCGGACAAACTCCCATGGGTCATGCTGGGCATCAGGACAGCACCTAAGGAAGACCTCCAGGCCTCCTCCGCGGAGCTGGTCTATGGCCAGCCGCTGCGGGTCCCTGGGGATTTCGTCCCCAGCACTACGACCCCTTGGTCAGCTGCACTCCAGCGCTCCAGCCTGTTGGACAATGCCAGACGGTTTGCTCCACTTCCTACTTCCTGCCATGGTTTGCCGAACTCCCACGTCCCCAGGGGCCTGCAGTCTACTGGCTACGTTTCATTCGAGTAGATGGTCGCCGCGGACCCCTCCGGCCGCCTTATGAGGGCCCCTTCCGTGTCGTGGGCACTGGAGACAAGCACTTTGTGGTGGACGTGGGGGGCAAAGCGGAGACTATATCCGTGGACCGCCTTAAACCAGCTCACCTAGATCCGACTGGACCGGTTGAGTTGGCGCTGCCCCCAAAATGAGGTCGGCCCCTGACTAGGCCCCCTTTTCCCGTTCCGCCTGCCCCTCAACCATGCCGCAGCAGAGCCCCTCAGCCGGCCGCTGAGGACGCGGTTCTGCCTCCTCCTGTTCGGCGGAGCCGTGCCGGGCGTTTGCTTCGCCCACCACGCCGTTGATGTTTTCTTCTTCAGGTTTTCTGTTGTAGTGAATTCTGGGGGGGCACGTGTAGTGCTCTCAACACTGATGGCATAATTCACTTTTGTATACATGTCCGGTTATGGTTAGGTTGTTTGTTCACCGTCTTTAATGTTGTGATTCATGTAATGGTCGCAGTCTCTTTAAGAGTCCCGATGACGTTTTTTTGCTGTTGGTGTTTTTTGGCTAGCTCTTGTCCTGTGTTAATAAACACGACTCACGGAGTCTTAAAGTGAGAAGTTTCCCGTTCGTTTTTCCACACGAGGTTAACTTCCACAACAGCCTAATTACACATAACTTAAATTTACTTAGAGGATAAATTAGGCGTAGTTACGGCCTAAGGGCGGGCGGTAAAGGAAAACGTTACTGGAAACAGAATAGAGAAATGAACCTTTGCAGTCCTGTCTAATATTTCTACATCACGTCAGAACAACTCAAGAGCATAAACAGTACCCACCATATCTAAACCAACCTGCTGCGGTCTCACAGAAATTCAAAACCACACTGAACTCCATTAAGGCAAACATATCATTATAATAGCAGCAGGTTTATGCAGGGCGCAGCCAGTCACGCTGAGTGTGAACAGGGAAGTGAAGATGCTGTAGCTGAAGCCATCGCTCTGTAGGTCAGACTTCCTTTAGTCGTCATCCAGACAACATGAAGGCTGCATCTGTTTCTCTGCTCCTTGGTGAGTCAATCCTCGTCTTCCTACTCTCATTAATCCATTCATTCCAGCTCTAACACACCTTTGTAGAGGAAACACACATTTCCAGCAGAGAGTGATTCACAGCAGCACAAAGACTGAGCTAAAACACAGTTAGAGCCTCAGCTGCTGATTATAGTCCCCACAGTTTACCTCTGACCTGTAACTGTGAGATAGTCCAACACTCAGACCAGTTACTGCTACTCCTTGGGTAAGAGTCAGTAAATCAGCAGCGATCACAGAAAGTGTCTGCTCCTAGCCACAAAGATACTAAACTTGTAATAAAACAAAGTGTAGATTTGAGTCAGTGTGAGTGTTTGTTGATTAAAACATGGTAATGATTGGGATGTGTCAGCTTTATGAACTAAATCTGACTCACCTTCTTCATTTACACAAGCTGCAGGATCCAAATACAGCAGGTCCCCATTCAAAGCTACTCAGTCAGTGAATGTAATGCCAGTGAAAGCTAATGTGATAATGTGACCGAGCTGGAGGTCTTATTGTGTGCTTGTGTGTATTATTAATGAGAGAACAAGGACATAACTTTAATCACATGTTCTCTGTGTGACCCCACAGTAACTGTTTCATAGTTCCTGTATTAATTTGTGGTGACACTGCCTTTTTTCTGTCTGCACTACAGGAACTGAGGACCATGGTAATTCTTAGAACCCAGTTGTAGGGTCTCCTTTAGATTCTAATGCTGATTGCATACTTTTTACCATAAGAGATACATTGAGTTACACACTGTGAATGGTGCTGATGTACATTGATTTGAAGAATACATGAACAATATTATCTATATACAGGTGCTGGCCATAAAATTAGAATATCATGAAAAAGTTAATTTATTTCAGTAATTCCATTCAAAAAGTGAAACTTGTATATTATATTCATCCATTACACACACTACCAATGTCTCCGTAATATAAAGAACTTCTATTATTTCACCCCAAAACACTCCGAAAGTTTGGAAAGGTCCGCCTTTTCTGGCTTCCTCCTCAGACACTCTTGTTTCAGTTTCTTCAGTCTGATTTTCTGCTGCTTTTTTGCCTTAGTGGTGCAAAAGTCTCTCTTCAACACTTTGTGTGAGTGGTAGAAAACACATTTCTTTGTATAGAAAAATGGGTCATGGTAGTATGCAGATTGCACAAGCCTGTAGGTTTAGATTGATTTTAAATTACTAACCAAAAATGGTTAACAAAAACAACAACAAAAAACAGGTGCAAGTTTAATGAATCAGATGGAAATTTGTGTACACACTTGTTTTTGATTTTGCTTTTTAGACAGTGTGACACCATTTCTATACAAATACTAGTGAATGAGGCCCATTGTTCCAGAAATCATGTGGTTGGTTCAGATGCAACGTTGCAAACCTTAGAAGTGCTGCAATGTTCTTTTCAGAGACACCAATTCATCCAATACACCATACTTGACAGTACAATTAGAAAAAGACTGAACATGAACTTAAACCTCTAACATACTAACTGAGGCCTGTAGAGTCTGAGATGGAGCTCTTGGGTTTTTGAGGGGGATTTTTTGGAGCACTTTGTCTGACCTTGGAGTGATTTTGGTGGGATGTGCACTTTTGGCAAACTTGTGGCTTTATGTTAACACACATGAAAAGATCCTTGCGAATGATTTAGCTGTTAGCACATTCTAGTGACCTCTCAAAAAAGTTTGTTACAATGTTGTAACCACTTTGCAACCATTTTTATCTAGTAAATGCTAGCAACTACTTGGCAACCTGTTGGGGAATACATATTTTCCCCTATTAACCCCTTAACTGGCCATGTCTCTGTTCCGTGGGCCGTATGAAGTGCTTTTTATATGGCAGGCTAGACCATCATAGTTTGATTAGATTAAAATGGACTTCATAGAGCCCGCGGAAGAAACATGTCCAGTTAATAGGCTATGAAATGGGTTGTTCAGAGCCAATAATAACCGGAGGGAGTTATGAAGTTTTTTTCAGGTGATTTTGGTGCTGCCAGTTAAGAGGTTAACCAGTGGTTGGTAAGGAATCACAGCACTCAAAGCACACTTAACAACAATCCTTGTTCACTCAGTCACACTTTTTCCATACCTAAGCACTTTGTCTAACATTCACACACATAAATGCATCAGAAGCAGCTCAAGTTCACTACCAACCTTCTGAACAGTAGATGAACTGTTCTATCCCCAAGTAAAGCTATATGGTATTATTTATAGACCTCTGACCTTTAGTGACCTCTGCCCTCCTGTTGCAGGTGTGTGTGTGCTGCTGCTGTCTGCACTGACTGTTTCTGCAGGTGAGTTGATGGAAGTGAAAACAATCAGAGAGACTCAAACAAGAACACAAACACATTTACTCTGTCTGTCTGTCCTCCAGTCTCTCTGTCTGTCAGTCCAAACTTCCAGCAGTTCTTCAGTGGAACTTTATCAGTGTCTCTGAGTTGTGTTGATGATGGACAGACAGTTGATGGATGGACAGTGAAGAGGACCAGAGGAGGACTCACTGAGGACTGTGGAGCAGGTGCAGGTGTCGGGCCAGTTCATGAATCCTCCTGTGTTCTGGATCTCTCCGTCCACTCTGGTGGAAGTTACACATGTGTAAACCATTCTGGACAGCAGAGCGATGAAGTCTCCATCAGTGTTTCAGGTACAGACAGATGTTTGCAGCTGTCTCTCTGGTGGAACTCTGTCTCTGAATCACTCTGTTTGTGTCTTTGTTGGTCAGATGATTCTCTTATCCTGGAGATCCCTGCACTTCCTGTGAGGACAGGAAGTGACATCACCCTGCATTGCAGGCAAAGGGATGGTAACACAATCAAAGCTTATTTCATTTTTAATGGAAGTAATGTTGCATCTGGACGTAAATCAGAGCACACCATCACTAACATCCAGCAGTCTGATGAAGGTCTCTACTCATGTTCCACTGATACATTGGGATCATCTCCTCAGAGCTTTCTGAGGGTCAGAGGTCAGCATATTGAGATCATGTCCTGTTTAAAGACCAGCATTAATCTGCTGACCTGATAATAAACTGACTGAACCATCTTCATCATCTCTCCTACAGCTCTTCCTCCTCATGTACAGAGCACCACAGCCTGCACCTCTCTTGGTATTTCTGCTTGTCCCTCCTCTCCCACAGCCCTCCCTCCTCCTCTTTTCTCCTCCTCCATCATTCCAGTTGTAGCAGGTCTGGTTTCTGTGCTTCTTCTGGTTCTGGTTGGAGTTCTGATCTTCTGCAGGAAACTAAAAGGTATGAAGTCTGTCAGACTCAACAGTTCAGTGTGGATTGTGTGCTCACTCGTACAAACATATAAAGCATACAAGAATCAAACAGTGTCACATGCAGGATCACATTTCTAAAGCCTCCTCTGAAAGGCTCTTGGAAGCAGTTTCAGCAGTGGAGGACAAACAGCTTCAGCAGCTTCAGATGCTGAATCAGTAAAAAGAAACAGCTGTTTCCTTTGTGCCATTTCACATTGGTGCATTTGGTTCCTGGCAGAGTGACAGCGGTGTAAGACAGGAGGAAATGACACAGCCAAGGGAAGAACTCTGTAGTTTGGCTGCTGAACTGAAATGCAGGCTGAGAGCAACCGCTTCTTAATATTTCAGATTTTACTAACTAGCCAGTTTAGATTTTAGAGTTCTTTATTTTATCTTACTATGTGTGTTTTACAGTGTATTTAAGTATTAACTGGTTAACTCATTCATCTTTAGCTGAGTTCTAGTGTCTTGTTCACTCTGGGCTTAATTTCTATTTCACACGAAGGCTTTTTTGTCTACAGTGAAGTTTAAACAAACCTGCGATGTTTCACTTTTAAACACGTACGTTTCTTAAATTAGTTTATAATGTGAGGTGAAACTTTCTGCACTCTATGTCAACAGAAAGCAGACAGATGATGTTGCTGTGGTCACAGCATGCTGTGATCATTATACCTTATATGTATCTGTGCTGATGGGGAGGTGACAGGAAATACTTATCATGCTGTTACTTTGTTTTGTAAGTTTGATGCACTGAGCAGACAGATGTCTTTAGTTTCTTCTGGTCACCTCCAGTGTTACACCATAGAACAAAGGGTTATGACCCCCCCCCCCCCCCCCCCCCCAAAAAAAAAACACTCTTCAAAACACTCTTCTAAGTATTAAAAATAAGATTAGCCATCATCCTACCAACAATTTTAATTTATGAACTGAAAAATCATGTTTATATATATATATATATTTATATATATACATATATATATATATATATATATACATATATATATATATATATATATATATATATATATATATATATATATATATATATATATATATATATATATATATATATATATATATATATATATATATATATATATGTGTGTGTTTAGATACCACATTTCTAAGATTTGCGGGCTGAGTACAAGAACTTCAGTTTGATCTGAATTTAGAAGCAGGAAATTAGAGGTCATCCAGGCCTTAATGTCTTTAAGACATTCCTGCAGTTTAACTAATTGATGTGCATCATCTTTCTTCATGAATAGATAAAGCTGAGTATCATCTGCATAACAATGAAAATTGATGCAGTGCTTTCTAATAATACTGCCTAAGGGAAGCATGTATAATGTAAATAAAATTGGTCCTAGCACAGAACCCTGTGGAACTCCATAATTAACCTTAGTGTGTGAAGAAGACTCCCCATTTACATGAACAAATTGGAGTCTATGAGATAAATATGATTCAAACCACTGCAGTGCAGTACCTTTAATACCTATAGCAAGCTCTAATCTCTGTAATAAAATGTTATGGTCAGCAGTATCAAAGCTGCACTGAGGTCCAACAGGACAAGAACAGAGATGAGTCCACTGTTAGAGGCTCTAAGAAGATCATTTGTAACCTTCACTAATGCTGTTTCTGTACTGTGATGAATTCTGAAACCTGACTGAAACTCTTCAAATAAACCGTTCCTCTGCAGATGATCAGTTAGCTGTTTTACAACTACTCTTTCAAGAATCTTTGAGAGAAAAGGAAGGTTGGAGATTGGCCTATAATTACAGCTGGGTCAGTGATGGCTTTTTAAGTAGAGGTTTAATTACAGCCACCTTGAAGGTCTGTGGTACATAGCCAACTAATAAAGACAGATTGATCATTTTTAAGATTGAAGCATCAATAATTGGAAAGACTTCTTTGAACAGTCTAGTAGGAATGGGATCTAACAAACATGTTGCTGGTTTGGAGGAAGTAACTATTGAAGTTAACTCTGAAAGACCAACTGGAGCAAAAGAGTCTAAACAAATACCAGCAGTGCTGAAAGCAGCCGAACATGAAGAATAATCTTTGAGATGGTTATGAATAATTTTTCTCTAATGTCTAAAATGTTATTTGTAAAGAAATCCATGAAGTCACTACTAGTTAATGTGAAAGGAATACTCGGCTCTACAGAGCTCTGACTCTTTGTCAGCCTGGCTACAGTGCTGAAAACAAACCTGGGGTTGTTCTTATTTTCTTCAATTAATGATGAGTAGTAAGATGTCCTAGCTTTACGGAGGGCTTTTTTATAGAGCAACAAACTCTTTTTCCAGGCTAAATGAGCATCTTCTAATTTAGTGAGACGCCATTCCCTCTCCAGCTTTCGGGTTATCTGCTTTAAGCTGTGCGTTTGTGAATTATACCACAGAGTCAGGCACTTCTGATTTGAAGCTTTCCTTTTCAGAGGAGCCACAGTATCCAAAGTTATACGCAGTGAGGATGTAAAACTATTGACGAGATAATCGACCTCATTGGGAGCAGAGTTTAGGTAGCTGCTCTGTACTGTGTTGGCACATGGCACTGAAGAGCATAACAATGAAGGAATTAGATCCTTAAACTTAGTTACAGCACTTTCAGAAAGACTTCTACTGTAATAAAACGTATTCCCCACTGCTGTGTAATCCATTAAAGTAAATGTAAATGTTACTAAGAAATGATCAGACAGGAGGGGGCTTTCAGGGAATACTGTTAAGTCTTCAGTTTCTATGCTATATGTTAGGACAAGATCCAGAGTATGATTAAAGTGGTGGGTGGGCTACTTTACATTTTGAGAGAAGCCAATTGAATCTAATAATAGATTAAATGCAGTGTTGAGGCTGTCATTCTCAGCATCTGCATGGATGTTAAAATCACCCACTATAATTATTTTATCTGAACTGAGCACTAAATCAGATAAAAAGTCTGAGAAATCAGACAGAAACTCTGAGTAAGGACCAGGTGGATGATAGATAATAACAAATAAAACAGGTTTTTGAGTTTTGTCTGTTTTGTCTTAAACTAAGCATTGTGACAGTTAGTATTAATCTTTTTGGAGAGCCCCCTTTACTGATGTTGGTTCCTGTAATGTAGGAGGTCAGAGGGCAGACTCTGTGGGGTTTAGTGGTGACGGCTGTGAGGAACCTGCAGTGAAGAGTCTGAGAGTGAAGTGGAGCATCTGCCTCTGCTGTGAGTCTCCTTCATGTTAATTCACATCTGTCTGATCACTTTCTCTGAAACCTCTCATTCCTCCATATTTGATTGATCTGATTGAACAGGAACCAATCAATGGAGTCATAATGTGTCTCTTTGGTCATGTGACCATTTGACCTCTGATCAGTTTGTTCTTCAGTTTCAGGCCTGTTTCTGCTGACTGCTGCAGGTGAGCTGATGTTTCTACACCTGTGTGACCTCATGAGGACCTCTGACCTTAGAATAGAATACAATAGAATAGAATACACAACAAATACACCTCTGAAGGAATCCAAGTATGAATACACGTGTATGATATGGATATTAGCAACAGTAGCAGTACTTTGATACTCTGCACAGAGTCAGGAGCATAGAATCAGGTAGGGACACATAATCACCGATAATGGTGATTGAACCCTGTGCTCTGCACTCCAGCTCTGGACCCAGATTCGGCCTACACCCCTACCAATGTTAATACCAAACCTGCACCCTTACACAGAGTTATAAACATGAGTATTGCACAGAGTTGTAACCATGGAGATGGTATTGCTCATGATGGAGACACTGACAGAGTAAATGTCCAGGTCAGAGGTCATTTAGTGCTCTAATGGATCAAGATTAGAAACTGTTTCTTGGCCTGGATGTGCAAACAGGTGATGCACTGGGTGTGAGGGATCATTGATAGTGACCTCTGACCTTCAGTGACCTCTGTCCTCCTGTTGCAGGTGTGTGTGTGCTGCTGCTGTCTGCTCTGACAGGTGAGTTGATGGAAGTTGGAAAACCATGTGACACCTAAAGAGTTTGTTCTGTTTGCTAACGCTGATCTGTTTCAGTCTGAAAGGGCGGTGACACGGTGGTGTAGTGGTCGAACTGTTCCCTGGTTTGATCCCCGGATGGTTCTTTGTGTGTTTTCATGTTCTCCTTGTCTGTGTGGGTTCTCTCCAGTTTCTCCCACTCCCTCCCTCAGTCCACAAACCTTCATGTTTGGCTAACTGGTGACTCCCAGGTAGCCAAACATGAAGGTCTTTGGACTAAGCGAGGGAGTGGATGAATTCATCTGTGGATATAAATGACTGGAAGTGTGCAGCTTGTAGTTTAAAGGATGGTCATTGAGAATGGAGGAGCTCCAGTCAAGACCATGTGAAGTAACTGTGAAGTAATCCAATCTTGCTTCAGGTCCTTCAGTTTTTCTCTACATCACTTCAGTTTGATGTTGATGAACTGAGGAAACTGCTGTGTTTCACTGAAACATTAAACCCCGAAAATTGAGATATTTACCTATTTTAACCTACCATATTTTTCGGACTATAAGTCGCTCCAGAGTATAAGACGCACCAGCCAAAACCTGCTGAATAAAGAAGAAAAGAACATATATAAGTTAAACTGGACTATAGGTCGCATTTTCTTTTTTTGGGGGGGGGGGGGGGGGGGGGGGGGGTATTTGATAGAATTCAGGACCCAGAGCAGACATTCCATCTTGAAAGGCAATTTAAAATAATAATGGATTAAAAACAGGGCGAACACGGTTACGCCTACGTTATGCTAACGTAACACATTCAGCTACATGACCCACAACGAACAGAGTACGTGTCTGGTATGTTAACGTAACATTAACAGTCATTCAGATAACCATAGCATAAAGAACATCCTAACAAGTTTACCAAACTATCAATTCATTCAATTCTTCATCCTCGGTGTCACTTCTAAACAAGTCGGCACACTCCGTAGGTAGACAAAGCACCGCTTCCTCTTCTGTGTCGCTTTCATCAGACTCGTCGTCAGTTGCAGTTCCAATTATTCCAGCCTTTCTGAATCCCGACACGATGGTTTTGGTTGTCACTGAAGCCCATGCTTTGTTGATCCATCCAATGATTTCCAGGAAAGTTGGGTGGCCTATTCTCCCGGTTGCCGTGAAGCTGTGCTCTCCATTCATCATCCACTGCACCCACAGGGGCACCAGAGCTTTAAGACTGCCTTAAAGCTCTGGTTCACAGAGATGTCAAGTGGCTGGAGTATTTTGGTTAATGTGTTAATAATTTCACATTTAAGTCACTCCGGAGTATAGGTCGCACCCCCGGCCAAACTATGAAAAAAAGTGCAACTTAAAGTCTGGAAAATACGGTATATACTCCCCATTGATAATAGGAAAGTCAGGTCAGAAGAAGTCACAAAAGACGGTGATGTGGAGAATTTCCCTTGTTTAACTAAGCTAACATACCTGCTAACATGTGCTAATTTCCGCCGAGAGAATTAATCTGATGTTCAACATTTTTTCCATGTGACTTTTCTCTCAGGTCATTCATGCCCAACCTGTCATGACCACACATCCCACCAGTGGGGTGTGCCCCACAGTTTGAAAAACACTGTTCTAGTTGAACATTTGTAGTTCTTTACTGAAGCTTTTCCATTTATGATTACAGACACAGTTCTCATTAATTCATATTATTGTATCATAAAGTTACTTCACTGATGAGCTGGTTTCTCCCCTCAGTTTCCCAGCATGCCTCAGTGGTGGAGGTGTATGAAGGGGAGGAGTCTGTCCTGCTGCTCTGTCAGGTTCCAGTGTTCTCTGATTCAGCAGTGGTGTGGGACCACAGTGACTCGAAGCCCTCAACAGTCCACGTGCGTCTGCAGAGCGGCGATGATCTTAGAAACCAAAGCCAGCGTTACACCAACCGAACATCAATGAGAGCTGACGCTCTGCAGACTGGAGACCTCAGCCTCACTCTGAGGAACCCTACAGGCTCTGACAGTGGAACCTACACCTGCACCGTCCGCAGCCATGGACAGGATATGAGCCGCAAAGATATCCTGCTGAAGGTCAAAGGTCAGTGCTGCGGGTTCATCCCTCATGCCACCATAGTACTAAGTCAGAGAAATCTTCATTATGTCCAACACAGTATGTCAGAAACACCAGGATGTTCAGCTGCATCCAGTCAGAATAAACCCTGTACGCACAAAAACTCACACTTGCCAACTTCAACAAAGTTAAAGCGCCAAAAATGTATTCTATTAATTGAGTCACCTGTCAGGGGCAGCACGGTGGTGCAGTGGTTAGCACTGCTGCCTCACAGTTAGAATACCATCTGGAAGGCCTGGGTTCGATTCCACCTTGGCCCGGGCCTCTCCCTCTCTCTGTGTGGAGTTTGCATGTTCTCCCCGTGCTTGCGTGAGTTTCCTCCGGGTACTCCGGTTTCCTCCCACATTCCAAAGACATGCATTTACTGGGGTTAGGTTAATTGGCTACTCTAAATTGACCATAGGTGTGAATGTGAGTGTGAAAGGTTGTTCGTCTTTCTGTGTTGGCCCTGTGACAGGCTGGCGACCTGTTCAGGGTGTACCCTGCCTCTCGCCCTATGACAGCTGGGATAGGCTCCAGCCCCCCCGCGACCCTGAACAGGATAAGCGGAAGCGAATGGATGGATGGATGGAGTCACCTGTCAGTCTGTTGCCACGTCACTTCTGCAAAGAGTTACACAAAATTAATGTGCTCCATCAAACCTCCATAAGTTTGTGCACCCCAACAGAAAAATGACATCAATATTTAGCAGATCCTCCTTTTGCAGAAATAACAGCCTTTAAATGCTTCCTATAGCTTCCAATGAGAGTCTGGATTCTGGTTGAAGGTATTTTGGATCATTCTTCTTTACAAATCATCTCTAGTTCAGTCAGGGTTGCATACCGCCCCTTGTTATGTGCAGCTATCTAAGTTTTAGTTTTATCAGTCCACAGCACCTTATTCCAAAAAGAAGCTGGTTTGTCCAAATGTGCTTTAGCGACTCTGTTTGTGGTGTGTATGCAGAAAAGTCTTCTTCTGCATTACTCTCCCATACAGCCTCTCGTTGTGCAAAGTGCGCTGAATAGTTGAACGATGCACAGTGGCACCATCTGCAGCAGGATGATGTTGTAGGTCTTTGGAGCTGCTCTGTGGGTTGACTATGACTGTTCTCACCATCCTTCGCCTCTGCCTATCTGAGGTTTTTCTTGGCCTGTCACAATAGTGAAGAAATGGAAGTCCACAGGCACAGTTGTAAGTAAAACTGTGCCTGTGGACTTCCATTTCTTCACTATTGCTTATTGCTTCTCATTTATTGATCCCCTAATGGGGAAATTATAGTTAACAGAACATCCATCCAAGAAAAGACAAACAACCAGACAAACATGGGGAGATAGGTGTCTGTGGCCTTGCTGCTATCACTGAGAGGTGCTGCCATTACAAAGGAGGGAAACCAAAGCAAAAACAACAGGATAGCTGAGGAAAAAAATCATCTCATATTCTGCTCCATAATGGGGGCACAGTTTGAGATTGAAAAACCTCTGCATAGTAAGCACATATAGCATATAGCATGGGAGCACTAGGGTGGGGAGGGACAGGGGTGGAAGGAAGCCAGTGGAGGCAGGTAGGGCTACTGTATGGCTGGCTCAAACTCCCCCTCAGCTAATAGTTCTGATGAGATGTGAAATGTTCATCAGCAGCTTGTGGGGGGATATCAGTTCACACAGGTCAGAAAGACAGGACAGCGGGGGGGGGGGGGGGGGGGGGGGGGGGGTGTAGAGCATCTGTTTACACACCATCCAGGAGAAAAATGAGATAACTGGTTTCTCCCCTCAGTTTCCCAGCATGCCTCAGTGGTGGAGGTGTATGAAGGGGAGGAGTCTGTCCTGCTGCTCTGTCAGGTTCCAGTGTTCTCTGATTCAGCAGTGGTGTGGGACCACAGTGACTCGAAGCCCTCAACAGTCCACGTGCGTCTGCAGAGCGGCGATGATCTTAGAAACCAAAGCCAGCGTTACACCAACCGAACATCAATGAGAGCTGACGCTCTGCAGACTGGAGACCTCAGCCTCACTCTGAGGAACCCTACAGGCTCTGACAGTGGAACCTACACCTGCACCGTCCACAGCCACGGACAGGATATGAGCCGCAAAGATATCCTGCTGAAGGTCAAAGGTCAGTGCTGCGGGTTCATCCCTCATGCCACCATAGTACTGACTCAGTCAGAGAAATCTTCATTCTGTCCAACACAGTATGTCAGAAACACCAGGATGTTCAGCTGCATCCAGTCAGAACAGCTGCAGAACACACTGAAAGAGATCAGGAACACAGAGTTCTCCTCCTGACTCCTCCTCCTCTGTGTTTGCTCCTCCTGCAGGTGCTCTTCCTCCTCCTGTGCTCAGGCTCTTCTGCCATCTGGTGGTCTTTTTTCCATACTGCATTTCTACTGGTCTGCTGCTGTCCATCTGCTGCAGCAGGAAGACACCAAACAGATCAGCCATCTCCATGGACACGACCCAGCAAGGTGGAGGAGGTCAGGGATTGGGTGACAAGTATGATGACATCACTGCAGATGTCACCACTGAGCATGCCTTCTGAGTACCTGGTTAGGTTTAGGCAGAGTTACTGAGTAAGAGTTTGATGAGCAGGACCTTCACGTGGTTCATGCAGACTTCAGAAAGTTCCTGATAGTTCCTGAACTGGCAGCTGGAATGTGTGAATACAGAGAGACACAGCTCTGATTTTTGAATGATTACTAATCAATAAATGCTTTGATCTCCAACAGTGTTGATACCACAGTCATTGTATGTAGTTTGTATCTTTGTTCATCAGTGAAATACTGAAGGATCAGTGTTAGCTGCAGCATTACCGCCTTTCTTGATGTATTTGAAGCTCGTCATCATCAGCATGCTGCTGATTTTCATGTTTTATTCTTTTAAGATTGTCTGTCAATCAAAATCAGTCACAGCTTAAAATGAATTGTTGTATTTTGATGGAACAGAATAAATGAATCATTTTATACCTGCCACTTTGTCTTGGCTTCATTTAGAAACAACAGTCTGAGATCTACACAGCTGGTAATGGGCAAAGGGGAAACAGCTGGGAGGGAAACACAAGAAACCAAGCAAAAAAACAAACAAGCAAACAAAACCGCAAGGGGCACAGAAGTCCAAATAATGGCCAAAACAAAACAAAGTGGCAGCACACAGCTGGGCAACAGTTCAAAAATATAGGCCAGGTAGCCGTCCGGGCGAGGAATGGCCCAGACAGAGCAGGTCAGGAGGCCGCCCAGGCCAAGAGGGCTAACAACATATATATATATATATCTATATATATATAGATATATATATATACACACATACGTGTGTGTGTGTGTAAAGGGTCACTGAGCTTACAAAACAAATTTTGTGTTCCAGTAATTAGTGCTAAAGGTATTCAAATCAATAAAATGACAAGGGTGCCCAAACTTATGCACCTGCCTAATTTTGTTTAAATAATTATTGCACACTTTCAGTAAATCCTAAAAATTTCATTTCACTTCTCAAATATCGCTGTGTTCATCTGCTATATGATATAACTGAAACTGCTGATCTGAAGAAACTTTTGCATACCACTGTATTTATACCATTGTAAATCTTACATTTTTTCTATATTATAAAGAACTTTGTGAACTTTGTTCTTGTAAAGCGCTATATAAATAAACTTTACTTACTTACAGGAAATCAGCAGTAGCGTGATTCCATAAGCATTAAGGTTTATATTGTGGGTAAAGACCCTACAATAATACAGAGAAAACCCAACAGTCAAAACGACCCCCTGTGAGCTGGAAGACACACATCCACTGTCTGTTTAAGCAGGACAACTGAGAAGGTGACTGTTGTACTGTCACTCTGCACAGTGTTTGAGATCTAGATTTAGTGTGGGGCAGTGCCCCCTAGAAATGAGGGGAGTCTTCATTTAAATCTTTAAAATATCAAACTTTGTAAATGACTTCAGCTTTTTATTTGGCATAGTTTTCAAATATTAAAGATTTTCTGTCAATTGTTTTATTGTAAAAGTCTTATTCCAAAACCTGTTGCATTAAAATATTTACATTTTTCTCATGAAGGTTTTGCTGATATCTCTTATGTACATCCATGTATAGCAAAATAACAGTTTATATGTTTTATATGTTTATATGTTTTCTTACTACATCTGCCTTGGTAGTCTTTAATGTCATTAATGCATGTGAACATTCACTGAACGTTTATAGCAGCGTTCATGGGATGTTGTCTGAATGTTCAATGCTAGCTAGAAGCCACTGCACAGGAGAGGATGATGGTGTGACAGACTTCTTGTTACAGTGAATTAGACTGAAAACTGAGTTTGCTTTTCAATGAAAATAATGCTTGTGGTGTCACCAACATCAAGTTATAGCCTTTGTTTATCTCCCTCAGTCCACTAAAGTTCAAGGTTCACAAAAAACTCCATGACAAAGGCTCACAGACAGAAGCTCACAGACAGAAGCTCACAGACAGAAGCTCACAGACAGAAGCTCACAGCCTTATTGGAAAAAGGGACAAAAGCTGAAAACGTCCAAAAGTATATTTCCAACTAGATAATACTAATTTATAAATTAGAATGATTTCTTCTGAGTTTAGTCTTGTTTGAATGTTTCGCTGTATAATTTATGTGTAGTCACATTGAAATGGAAAAAGGCTTAAAAGATGATAATGTAAATTTGATTACATATATCTCAAAATAAAAATATGTTGGTTACAACTGCTGGGAGGGGTAGACCACTGGTGAGTACTTGCTTTGCATTTGTATGACTCACAGAAACCTCCTTTACATATGAAATTCTGTCCTAGACCTGAGGAGAGGGGGGAGCTGAGGGAGCACTGACACAGAGAGTCCACGGCAGTTTCCCTACAGTTTACTGTTCTGGCCAAAACCTCCTGCTGAGAGCCCTAAAGCTCAAGGCGCGCAGCAATATTACATGCAAGAAACTGTCGAAAAACCCACTTTTCATGCAGTGCCATAAAATCTGAAGCTTTATGATTCAGCATCTGAAGCTGCTGAAGCTGTTTGTCCTCCACTGCTGAAACTGCTTCCAAGAGCCTTTCAGAGGAGGCTTTAGAAATGTGATCCTGCATGTGACACTGTTTGATTCTTGTATGCTTTATATGTTTGTACGAGTGAGCACACAATCCACACTGAACTGTTGAGTCTGACAGACTTCATACCTTTTAGTTTCCTGTAGAAGATCAGAACTCCAACCAGAACCAGAAGAACCACAGAAACCAGACCTGCTACAACTGGAATGATGGAGGAGGAGAAAAGAGGAGGAGAGAGGGCTGTGGGAGAGGAGGGAGGAGCAGAGATACCAGGAGAGGTGCAGGCTGTGGTGGTCAGAAGACTTTTCACAGAAGGGAAGACGGAGAGGTCCTGAACACTGTTGGGGATTTTTTTATCATCTTTATACTGATATCTACTGTCAGTTTTTTTCATATCATGTTTTAAAGTATATTAGTCACACACACTGAATTAGTGAACACTGTAGGCTTTAATGTTACTGAGGTGAAGGTAAGGCCTGTTATATCTGATGCTCACATGTTTTTGTGGCCTTGGTGGGAGGCAAGAAAATCTCTGCTTCATGTGACCTTTGTAACCTCATGCTGTATGTTAGGAAGTCTTCTGACACGTACGCTCCAACAATGGAGCTCTGCAGACCCGCCTGTGTTTGTGTAACATAGCTAAGCAGAGGTTTTAATAGAAGATCCTTCATTACGACACCTGCCTGAGCTGCTGTAAACCACTGAGCTACCCTGGTGACGTTTGTTTCTTTAGCCCACGTGGGATACAAGTTTCATGGGTTGAGACTTTATGTAAATTAGGAGGGGTCAAAGGCAAGTGGGCAGATACCATCTTTAAGATATAAATGTTGGCCCACTCTTTGTATCACACTTACTTTTGTTTGCCTTTCTTTTTCCTGTTTCTGCACCTTTCTCTGTCCCTGTGTGTGTGTGTGTGTGTGTGTGTGTGTGTGTGTGTGTGTGTGTGTGTGTGTGTGTGTGTGTGTGTGTGTGTGTGTGTGTGTGTGTGTGTGTGTGTGTTCCAGTGCAGGCTGTTTATTAGACATCTTGGTTACACAGACAAAGACCAAAACACAGACAGTAACACAGTTAAGACTGAGAGAGAAGAAGAGAGAAACACAGAGACAGAGAAAGATGCAGAGACGGGAAGAGAAGAAGAAGAGGACAGAACCAGACCACGGTGAAGACAAGACACAGCAGCGAAAGCCAGAGAAAACAGTGACAAAGACAGTACAGCAGCAGCTCCAATCAGCTGGAAGCAGTGTGTGTTTTTGTTGCTCCAGATGAGCCAGCTGGAGAAGCTACTCTGCTATTCTACACCACACTTATTGTTCTAAGTGCTCCAACGTAGACCAAGGACGTTGATCAAATCCGTGAGCACTCTTACCTGCTGCAGACAGAGACCTGAGTGACCTACCAGTGACAGGCCCATCAAGCAATGACTAGACTGCCAGAAGAAGGTTGGTAGTTTGATCCTTGGCTGCTCCTGTTTGTATTCCAAAGTATATTTGGGCAAGATACTGAACCCAGAGTTGCTCCTGATGCGTTCATGAGAGTGTGAATGTGTGTGAATGTTACACAAAATACTTAGGCATGGAAAAAAGTGTGACTGGGTGAATGAGGCTTGCAGTAAAGAGTGCTTTGAGTACTGCGATTGATGAGCAACCACAAGCTACGAAAATGTGTATTCTCCAACTGGTTGCCAACTAGTTGCTAGCAGTTACTAGATAACATTGATTGCAGCATGGTATACAACACTGGAACACAAACTTAGAAGTTGGGAGGTTGTTTGTATCTGCTACCAACCAAATCAATCGCAAGGTTTTCAGGTATGTGTGATCACAAAGCCACAATCTTCCCAGGAGTGCACATCCGACCAAAATCACTCCAAGGTCAGACAAAATGCTCCAAAAACTCCACCTCAACAACCCAAGAGCTCCACCTCAGGCTTTATAGACTCATGTTAGAGGTTAAAGTTCATGTTCAATGTTTTTCTAATTGTGCTGCCAAATAAGGTATGTGGGAAAGGTTGATGCCTCTTAGAGTTGCAGTGCTGCATCTGAACCAACCACATGATTCATTCAACTTCATTCACTAATATTTGCATAGAAATGTTCTCACACTGTTTAAGCAGCATAAACAAAAACAAGTGTGTGCACACAATTACCAGCTGATTCATTTAACTTGCACCTGTTTTTCTTACCATTTTGCATATGTTAGTAATTTAAAATCAATCTAAACCAACAGGCTTGTGCAATATACATACTGCCATGCCCCATTTTTCTATACAGGGAAATGTGTTTACTGAAATTTACACAAAATAGTGATGAAACTGTAAGAGAGGCTCCTGCACCACTAAGGCAAGAAAGCATCAGAAAGTCATACTGTAGAAACTGAAACAATAGTGTCTGTTGAGGAAGCCAGAAAAGGCGGACCTTTGGAGAGTTTTATCCATTTCACTGTTTTGAGTTGAAATAATGGAGGTTCTCAATATCAGTGAGACATTGGTAGTAAAAGTAGTATTAGCTGTAATACAATTACATATTAACAGTTTAAATAAATGTTTAAATTTTCTAAGTCAGGCCTTCGTGATTTGTTCAAACGGTCTGAGTACAAAAAAATTCAGGTTCAAAAATATTGACAAATCACTGATTTCAGTTTGAAACATTCATATGCATGATTTATCCAGATTTGTCCTCACACAGTGTTTCTGAATGAGGCCCAATGTCCTTTGGACAGAGAAGACCAAAATGGAGATGCTTGGCCATAATACAACACTAAGCTCAGCATATCAGCACAAACACCTCAGACAAGCTGTCAGCACAGTGATGGAGGGATGAGGATTTGGGTACCTTGCATCAATGGAACTTGTTCCTGCTAAATGTGGATCTACAAGCTACTGAATCATGGGATTTTACAGGACTGCAGGACTGTACATTACTTTATAAATCTAGCTAATTTCTGTCATGTATTCAACAAATCATTGTACATCTGCACCACCCACAGTGTGAAAGTCAGTGTATCTTTTATGGTAAGAAATATATAATCAGCATTAGAATCTAAAGAAGACCGTACAACTGGGTTCTAAAAATTGCGATGGTTCTCATTTCCTGTAGTGCAGACAGAAAAAGGCAGTGCCACCACAAATGATTACAGGAACTATTAAAACAGTTACTGTGGTGTCACACAGAGAACATGTGATTCAGGTTGTGTCCTTGTTCTTCTTCTTAAAATACACACAAACACACAATAAGACCTCCAGCTCGGTCACATTATCACGTTAGCTTTCACTGGCATTACATTCACTGACTGAGTAGCTTTGAATGGGGACCTGCTGTATTTGGATCATGCAGCTTGTGTAAATGAAGAAGGTGAGTCAGATTTAGTTCATAAAGCTGACACATCCCAATCATTACCATGTTTTAATCAACAAACACTCACACTGACTCAAATCTACACTTTGTTTTATTACAAGTTTAGTATCTTTGTGGCTAGGAGCAGACACTTTCTGTGATCGCTGCTGATTTACTGACTCTTACCCAAGGAGTAGCAGTAACTGGTCTGAGTGTTGGACTATCTCACAGTTACAGGTCAGAGGTAAACTGTGGGGACTATAATCAGCAGGCGAGGCTCTAACTGTGTTTTAGTTCAGTCTTTGTGCTGCTGTGACTGACTCACAGCAGCAGGAATGAATGGATTAATGAGAGTAGGAAGACGAGGATTGACTCACCAAGGAGCAGAGAAACAGATGCAGCTTTCATGTTGTCTGGATGACGACTAAATGAAGTCTGACCTACAGAGCGATGGCTTTAGCCACAGCATCTTCACTTCCCAGCAGGTTGGTTTAGAAATGGGGCAATGTAAGAAAAAGAATTCCATAAAAAAAACAGGAAAATGTCCTGCTAATTTTTTGCCAGGACATTTTCTGTTTTTCTATGGAAATTTAATGAACTTTTCCATAAATGGTAAAATGGAAAATTCTGTAGATTTACAGTATATTCTCTGTGCTATTTATGGGCATTTCAGTTAACACTAAAGTCCTGTTTATATTGCCATTAAGAGGCAGTTACTTTCAAGTTAACTTATTAATTTTACTTTTTGAAAATGTGCTTTAATAGACATTTAGACAATTATAACCTTTGCAGCATTTGTTAAAAAAATTATTTTTGTTAAAATCTCTACTTAGTAAACAACAACACTGAAACAATTTATAGAATAGAATAGTATAGATACCTTTATTGTCATTATACATGATGTACAATGAGATTGAAGAGATTATAACTGGTGCATTTAATGTTAAAAATTCCTTTATTTTCCTGAACTCAAAATCTATATGAAAATATGACAGCATCATCTATGTAATGTATTGTCTCAAGATAGTATGACTGAATATTCAATACATGAATAAAATAAATATATATATATGTGTGTGTGTGTGTGTGTGTGTGTGTGTGTGTGTGTGTGTGTGTGTGTGTGTGTGTGTGTGTGTGTGTGTGTGTGTGTGTGTGCGTATGTTTATAATACCTTGTGGGGACAATTTTCCTGACATATACTACGTTGTGGGGACCAATTGCTCTGACCCCTGACCCAAAAACAGGGTTTCCCCTTGTGGGGACAAGGTTCCAGTCCCCACAAGGGGAAACCCAAAAACCCAAAAACAGGGTTTCCCCTTGTGGGGACAAGGTTCCAGTCCCCACAAGGAGAAACCCTGTTTTTGGGTCAGGGGTCAGAGTTAGGGCTAAGGTATGAATTGAGTTTAGGTTAGGGTTAGGGTTAGGTATGTGATGGTTAGGGTTAGGAAAAGGGTAAAGGTAAGGTTTAGGCTGTAGAAATGAATGGAAGTCAATGGAAATTCCCCACAAAGATAGCAAAACACACTTGTGTGTGCGTGTGTGTGTGTGTGTGTGTGTGTGTGTGTGTGTGTGTGTGTGTGTGTGTGTGTGTGTGTGTGTGTGTGTGTGTGTAATAATGTGCTGAGTAAAAAATAATTAAACTGACATTTCAATGAACTTACCAGCAAACTGGTTTATGCTGGTCTGCTAACTTTAATGTACTTATATTTTGTACAAGTTAGACAGGAACGAGGCCAGAGCTTACTCTCAACTGGCACTTTCTTTATTTCCTCTCCAGGGTGCCTTTTTTTCTAAATGCCTCGAGAACTAGGCAATGATACCAATTAGGGACATATAGAACATGTAACACATGCACATTTTCAACAATATGTTGAACTAACTAGCAGTCTTTACTTTAGCTAACAGAGACCAACATTAACATGTTAGCATCAATTAGGAAAGTTTGAGGTTAGCGTAACTCTGCCTGCAACCCCTTAAGGTCTAAAATAAAGGTAACTGTAAAACACAAATTTTATTATAAAACTTATATTAGAGTCCCCAATTATTTCTTCCTGTCTGTACCTTAGTAGAAACATTCAGTTTTCCATTATCACTGACTTTAGCTCATTAGCTAGCTGCCACAAATTGGTGGTATCATGGCCACAAATAATTTTAACATTCACTAAAATGTAAAGCTTCAGTCAAATTCAAAGTAAATCACAATTACACAGTTCTTTCTAATTAAAATGATATTAAGTTTTTTTTTTGGTTTTTTTAGGCACATTATTTTAATATACAAAAAATAAGTTTTAATATTAACAAGGAAACGTGAAGGTGGTTTCTCAAGATTCTGATTCTGAAATCCAAAAGAAGCCTATAGTGTAATGGCTGCTTTCCGACTAACTTTTCCCTCCTTTTGGGGTTCTTGCTCCCACAATGCATTGTATTTATCACGAAATATGGAAAAAACTCTTGTAAATAGCTAATACAAAAAAATTCCATCATATTTATACAGTGCTTTGTCCTGTATTTTTACAGACTTGTTTTTACAGTGTGGGTACTCAATCACAAAATGGGACAAAATTGAAATTGCAGGTCAAACAAGATTTGTTTAAAATTGATTTTTTTTTTTTAAATAAGCAATATGAATTTGAATGGCCAGAAACAGCCATTTTTTCCTCAACACATAAAATAAAATAGAAATGATACATAAGTAAAAATTTTTCTTCAAAAATAACATCAGGAACAATGAGAATATTTCAAGCTGATGAAAACTTGTGATGTGATATCAGAAAAATATCCAGAAATAAGAAACAACAAGCTATTTAGTTTCTCTCTTATTCCATTTCATTCCATGAACTGACAGATCGCCTCAGGTACCGCATCGCACCTGTGTTAAGTCACGGCACCAAATTCAGAAGCTATTGCCTCTGAAACTGTCAGTGATGTAAACCTTTCATTTAAGCCTCTCATGAAGTTCACTGTCTGTGTTTCGGTGCTTCCGACGCGTTCTGTCTTCAGGACTTTGCTACACAGCTCACCTGTACAGGTCTCCCTCTGCGTCTTCTCCCGCATCCATCCCACCTATCTACCCTTTTCCCTGCACAATGCAGGCAGGGAAAAGAGGCACTCAGTTTACCTCCAGTGGGAGAGAACAGGTCCTCTGCCTCCCATGTGTTGCAGTTGTTGCAGTGCATAGCGGGATTTGTAGCATAAGTGGTGGGAGCGCTATTTATCGGTGGGCCATTGATCATAGCCATATTAAATTATCTCGCAGGCCGAGTATAATTATATCGCAGGCTGGATATGGGTGGCGGACCTTAAGTTTAGGAGTCTTGGTGTTTCTGACAGTGGCAATTACACAGTGATCGCTAATGTCATTTGCAAATAGTGAAGCCTTAGGTTCAGCATTGTCAGTATGAGATCAATCAGTGTTGCTTTATCAGGATTTTTACTCACACATTTGGGCAGTTTAGAATCACCACTTAACCCAACCCCAGGAACAGCATGCCTTTGGACTGTGGGGGGAACTGTGGGAGTACTCACGCAGACACAGGGAGAACACGGTTTTGACAGTGATTTAGAGAGATGTGTTTTTTATTGAAATCTGGTTTTTATATAAATAGTAACACCTCTGCCCTTACTGGCTTCTCTTTGTTCAGGATAGATTTATTTAACCACATTTTTGCTAATCAGCATTTGTGGAGTTTCCCTAGATGGAAACATATCCATTTTTGAGACTTGACTGTGTACATTCAAATGAATAAAACCAAGCCCACTTCTTAATTTAAAAAGAAATAAATCACAATTTAAATAGAAATAAAGCCACCTGCCCTTCAATGTGCCAATGTTGATTAAATTGATTTATTAAAAAAAGAGACAAGTGATTGCTAGAAAAAGTCAAATTATCTTGTAAGATGTTAATCTCCCAGGTCATAGTCAGAGGAAAATAATAAGAAGAGAGAGGATATTCAATGCATAATAAGAGATACATATGCTTATGACTGTGTATGTGTGGGCAATGCTGGACTGGATTATTCTATTCTTTTAAGTTCCTTCATCTTGGATAGCGAAGAGCATGACAACCAAGTTCAATTCAATGCTGTAAAAGCTCCAGTCTCTATTTTATGTCTCGTTTTCTCAGTGCCTTTGTGACTTCCTGATGTCGCATGTAAACAGAAAATGAAGTCGAATGTGGCACCACTGTGGACGAAATTAATTAGAGCCACAAATTAGAACCAATATGGATTTATGATGGGAGTCATTTTAAAATTACATCAGAAAAAGATAGGATACAAATACAATATAAAGCACCTTGACACAACTGTTGTGATTTGGTGCTAAAAAACACTGAATTGAGAGTGTCCATAATGAACACCATGTTGGAACATAAGGATGTCCATAATTGCTTGTGGCAGCAGAACACATATATAAGAAGACATACAGTGGGTATGGAAAGTACTCAGACCCCTGTAATTTTTTACTCTTTGTTTCATTGCAGCCATAATAAATTTGCAATTTTTATGGCAGAGTGGCCTGATGGAAGCCTCTCCTCAGTGCAGACATATGAAAGAACACATGAAGGACTCCCAGACTATGATAAATAAGATTCTCTGGTCTAATGAGACCAAGATTGAACTTTTGGCATTAATTCTAAGCGGTATGTGTGGAGAAAACCAGGCACTGCTCATCACCTGCCCAATACAATTCCGACAGTGAAACATGGTGGTGGCAGCATCATGCTATGGGGGTGTTTTTAAGCTGCAGGGACAGGACGACTGGTTGCAATTGAAGGACAGATGAATGCGGCCAAGTACAGAGATATCCTGGAAGAACACCTCTTCCAGAGTGCTCAGGACCTCAGACTGGGCCGAAGGTTCACTTTCCAACAAGACAATGACCCTAAGCACATGACTAAAATAACAAAGGAGTGGCTTCAGAACAACTCTGTGACCATTCTTGGCTGGCCCAGCCAGAGACCTGACCTAAACCCAACTGAGCATCTCTGGAGAGACCTGAAAATGGCTGTCCACCAACGTTCACCATCCAACCTGACAAGCTGAGGTGATTTGGGCATCTGACTAGGATGCCACCCGGGCACATCCTACCTAACAAGATCCAGTAAGTGGCAGACATCCAAAAAAAAGTCTCACACATGAAGAGCTTGACAGCACCAGGCTCTGATATGATTCACACCTACTGGCTAATTGATGCTAACTGTACTCTGTGAGTGCCTGGCAGCACAAAGGAACCACTTGCTAGAGGATAAAAGGCACAAAAGCACAAAACGGCTGACTGAAGGCTGGACGGTCCTGATCTCCAAGGACCCTCAGAAGGGACTGGTCCCATCCAACTACCAGCCAGTAACCTGCCACAGTATAACATGGAAACTCCTGTCAGGCATCATAGCAGCAAAGATGAGCAGGCACTTGGCTCAATACATGAGCGAGGCCCAGGAAGGAGTTGGAAAAGATCCCAGAAGAGCAAAACATAGAACACTAAAAGGCTTCATCGAGAACTCAATGGTTATGTGGAGAAAAACATTAGAGGCCAACTAGAAGCCAATTGCACAAGTCACCATCAAGTGTGGGATTTAGCAAGGAGATGCACTATCCTCACTGCTGTTCTGCATATGCCTGAATCATCAACAAGATTGGCTATGGATACCAACGACAAAATAGAAAACCGTCAGCCAGCTCTTCTACATGGATGACATCATACTGTATGCCAGGAGTGAACAAGATACTGATACACTGATTTACACCACTTGGATCTCCAACAATGACACTGGAATGACATGTGGACTGGAGAAGTAACAAAGATGGTAGAAGATAATAAAAAAGAGAGGGAAGGTAGTCAGAACTGACAGTATTGCATTACTAAAAGGTAACACTGCAGATAGTGAAGACTGCTGCATGTGCCTGGGAATCCCACAAATACGCACCATAAAGAGGTTGCAAGGAAAAGCTGCAACTTCCAAGACAAACCCTGAAGAGTCAGCTGAATGGGAATAACAAGATCTGGGCAATCAACACCTAGCCAGTTATTAGATACCCGGCTGGGATAATAACCTCACAAAAGGAAGAACGATAACCCCTCTGATATCAAGACAAGAAAGCTCCTTTACATGCATGGAAAGTTTTACCCCAAATCCAGCACCCTAAGACTGTATGGTAAGTGGAAGGACGGAGGCCAAGGACTAGAGAGACCCACTATCCCAGACAAAACAAAAAAGATCCATCAATACATCAGGAAGATGACCACAAAGGATCATGTGTTTAGTGAGTACCTCAGGCAGCAGGAACCCAAGAAAGAAAAGGAGAAATAATAGGAACCATCCTGGAAGAACAGGCCTTTGCACAACATGTATCACCGGCAGATGGAAGACGTGGCTGATATGGAAAAATCCTACCAATGGCTGGACAAAGCTGGACTACCAGACAGCACAGAGGCACTAATCATGGAAAACTGATAGAGGCTGACATAACAGCAGGGTGGAAGATGCAGGCGGGCAGGGCATACATGGAACACCATAACCAAGTGGCTGGCAGAGTATACAGGAAATCTTTGCATACATCTTTGCCAAGTATGACCTGTAAGTTCCAAGGTCAAAATGTAATACATCCTCACAGGTGGTTGAGAATGACCGAACGAAGATCCTGTGGGACTTCCAAATACTGACAGAAAGGCTTGAGTTGGCTAACCAACCGGGCATCATAGTGGTGGACAAACAGAGGAAGAAAGCTGTAGTGTTAGACACTGC
Source organism: Archocentrus centrarchus (assembly GCF_007364275.1). Classification (NCBI taxonomy): domain Eukaryota; kingdom Metazoa; phylum Chordata; class Actinopteri; order Cichliformes; family Cichlidae; genus Archocentrus; species Archocentrus centrarchus. The sequence goes on along the minus strand of NW_022060254.1, from coordinate 6,501,438 downwards.
AATACCAAGTGATGGCAACATCAAGAAGAAAGAACACAAGAAGTGCTAAAAATACCAAGAGCTCAGAAAAGTTACAAAGGATGTGGAAAGTGACGGTAACAGTTTTCCCAGAGGTAATCAGAAGCCCCCCCCCCCCCCACACACACACACACACACACACACACACACACACACACACACACGCAACTAGGAGAATGGCTCCAGCAGATTCCAAGATTGACATCTGAGAGGTGAGGGATTAGAAAGAGAGAGCATATTTCTCCCAAATTAGCTTCTTTTCATTGGCTTCCTGGAGTTTTTCCTTACCTCTGTCACCAAGTGCTTGCTCAATGGTATCCTCTATTTTGATGTCTTTTCTCAGACACATTTATGTGCAACCAGTTGAGGTTAAAGTAGTTGTTGTAATGCTTTATTATGCTTAACTTCTGTTTTAAACTCTTAGTCATGTGTTGCATCAGGTTGTTTACCTGAAACAACCTGACACACTGTATTGTGTGCTGACCTTGATGAAAGGAAAACAATATTTTGGCATTATTGTTATCATTCCCACACCTGTCTATACAGCCATTTAGTCTGTGACAGTAAAAGAATATACTTACAATCTCTACTATTGTTTTCAATGCTGGGAAGTGAATTTAGGGAGGCACCCCCAGGGCGGTGAGAACTGCAGAGGCACCTTTTTCTTATCATGTTTTTTTTAGTTGCATATATAAAAGACATCAAAACGACTCTGACGTAGCAAGCATTTTGCATCATGCCTCACTGAGATATAAGGGCTCCCATGCAAAGAATAAATCTCTAAATGGTCTTTGTTCTGAGTTTCTTGGATTTTGAAATGGATGAAGGAGTAAAAGATGAAAACATAAAAATCAAAACTAGCAATAGCAACTATACTTGAAAACTAGAACATCTCTAGAGTTGATATGGAGAGTGTTACCCTGACACACTGAGACACAGCAGGAATAAACAATAAAGGCAAACGGAATAGAGAAACAAACCTTTGCAGTCCTGTCTAATATTTCTACGTACATCACACCAGAACAACTCAAGAGCAGAAACTGCACCCACTGTTTCTAAATCAACCTGCTGCGGTCTCATCGTCTCACAGAAATTATAAACCACACTGAACTCCATTAAGGCAAACATACCATTATAATAGCAGCAGGTTTATGCAGGGCACAGCCAGTGACGCTGAGTGTGAACAGGGAAGTGAAGATGCTGTAGCTGAAGCCATCGCTCTGTTGGTCAGACTTCATTTAGACGTCATCCAGACAACATGAAGGCTGCATCTGTTTCTCTGCTCCTTGGTGAGTCAATCTTCGTCTTCCTACTCTCATTAATCCATTCATTCCAGCTCTAACACACCTTTATAGAGGAAAACACACATTTCCAGCAGAGAGTGACTCACAGCAGCACAAACACTGAGCTAAAACACAGTTTGAGCCTCAGCTGCTGATTATAGTCCTCACAGGTTATCTCTGACCTGTAACTGTGAGATAGTCCAACACTCAGACCAGTTACTGCTACTCCTTGGGTAAGAGTCAGTAAATCAGCAGCGATCACAGAAAGTGTCTGCTCCTAGCCACAAAGATACTGAACTTGTAATAAAACAAAGTGTAGATTTGAGTCAGTGTGAGTGTTTGTTGATTAAAACATGGTAATGATTGGGATGTGTCAGCTTTATGAACTAAATCTGACTCACCTTCTTCATTTACACAAGCTGCAGGATCCAAATACAGCAGGTCCCCATTCAAAGCTACTCAGTCAGTGAATGTAATGTCAGTGAAAGCTAATGTGACAATGTGAGCTTGAATAACATGTTCTCTGTGTGCTTTAACACCACAGGAACTTTTTCATAGTTCATTTTTTTCTTTTTTCTGTCTGCACCACACGAACTGGGAACCATGGTAATTCTTAGAACCCCCATTCAAAAACAGTACATGAGGACAAATTTCTGTATAAATCAAACTGAAATCAGTGACTTGTAAATATTTTTGAACCTGAATTTGTTTGTACTCGGACCGTTTGAACAAATCATGAAGGCCTGACTTAGAAAATATTAAACACTTTAAACCATTAGTAATTGTATTACTGATAATATTACTCTTACTACCAATGTCTCAGTGATTTTCAGAACCTCCATTATTTCAGCCCAAAACACTCCAGTGGAAAAACCTTTGGAAAGGTCCACGTTTTTTCTGGCTTCCTCCTCAGAAACAATTGTTTCAGTTTCTTCACTCCGACTTTCTGCTGCCTTCTTGCCTTAGTGGTGCAGGAGTCTTTCTTACAATAACATCAGTACTTTGTATAAGTGGCATTACAAACATTCTTTGTAGAGCGTGTGGCAGTATGCAGATTGCACAAGCCTGTTGGTTTAGATCCATCCATTTTCTTGCTTTGTTGGATGGACATTTTTCCAAAAACATATGCGGATCATATTTATTGATAGTTTGGTGTAATAAGTAGCCTCGCTTACAATTGTGCAGGGTTTGTGTGTTTCATTGTTTTAAAAAATGTCATTATCAAGATGTGAAAAGCTCTAAAGTATCCACTAGGTGTCACTATAAAGATGTGCCTCAGATTATTCTGAATCTTAGGCACAGTTCTGGCACAATTGCTTTGAATGATTCAGTGTTTCAAAAAAACCTCACTTTGCCCATCACTAGTGGTTGGTTTAGGCACAGCATTGCAAACCTAAGCTGTGCTACAATGTTCTTTTCAGAACTGACTTTGTGTTAACACACACCTGAGGACCTTCCTGCAATTAATTTGGTTGTTAGTGATTCCAGTATTGTATACCACTTTGCAACCAATTTTACCTAGTAAATGCTAGCAACTAATTGGCATCCAGTTGGGGAATATGGAATTGCAGCACTCAAAGCACACTATACTGCAAGCCTCATTCACCCAATCACACTATTTTCCATGCCTAAGCACTTTGTCTAACATTCACACACATTCACACTCCCATGAATGCATCAGGAGCAGTAGCCACTGGAGTAGTCAGGGATCAAACTACCAACCTTCTGATTAGTAGATGAACTGTTCTATCCCCCCAAAAAGCTGTATTCACAATAATTACAATAATTCCCCCACAGTTTGACTTGACCTCTAATAACATCTGACCTAATTTAGTGACCTCTGCCCTCCTGTTGCAGGTGTGTGTGTGCTGCTGCTGTCTGCACTGACTGTTTCTGCAGGTGAGTTGATGGAAGTGAAAACAATCAGAGAGACTCCAACAAGAACACAAACACATTTACTCTGTCTGTCTGTCCTCCAGTCTCTCTGTCTGTTAGTCCAAACCTTCAGCAGTTCTTCAGAGGATCTTCTCCAGTGTCTCTAAGTTGTGTTGATGATGGACAGACAGTTGATGGATGGACAGTGAAGAGGACCAGAGGAGGACTCACTGAGGTCTGTGGAGAAGCTGCAAGCTTTGGGAGGATTGATGGTTCCTCCTGCATTCTGGATCTCTTTGTACACTCTGGTGGGAGTTACTCCTGCATAAACTCTTCTGGACAGCAGAGCGATAAAGTCTCCATCAGTGTTTCAGGTACAGACAGATGTTTGCAGCTGTCTCTCTGGTGGAACGCTGTCTCTGAATCACTCTGTTTGTGTCTTTGTTGGTCAGATGACTCTCCGATCCTAGAGATCCCTGCACTTCCTGTGAGGACAGGAAGTGACATCACCCTGCATTGCAGACAAAAGAATGGTGATACAGTTGCAGCTTATTTCTTTTTTAATGAAAGACGTGTTGCATCTGGACGTAAATCAGAGCACACCATCACTAGCATCCAGAAGTCTGATGAAGGTCTCTACTCATGTTCCACTGATACATTGGGATCATCTCCTCAGAGCTTTCTGAGGGTCAGAGGTCAGCACACTGACATCACTTCCTGTTTAAAGACCAGCCCTAATCTGCTGACCTGATAATAAACTGACTGAACCATCTTCATCATCTCTCCTACAGCTCTTCCTCCTCATGTACAGAGCACCACAGCCTGCACCTCTCCTGGTATCTCTGCTCCTCCCTCCTCTCCCACAGCCCTCCCTCCTCCTCTTTTCTCCTCCTCCATCATTCCAGTTGTAGCAGGTCTGGTTTCTGTGGTTCTTCTGGTTCTGGTTGGAGTTCTGCTCTTCTACAGGAAACTAAAAGGTATGAAGTCTGTGAGACTCAACAGTTCAGTGTGGATTGTGTGCTCACTTGTGCAAACATATAAAGCATACAAGAATCAAACAGTGTCACATGCAGGATCACATTTCTAAAGCCTCCTCTGAAAGGCTCTTGGAAGCAGTTTCAGCAGCTTCAGATGCTGAATCAGTAAAAAGAAACAGCTGTTTCCTTTGTGCCATTTCACATTGGTGCATTTGGTTCCTGGCAGAGTGACAGCGGTGTAAGACAGGAGGAAATGACACAGCCAAGGGAAGAACTCTGTAGTTTGGCTGCTGAACTGAAATGCAGGCTGAGAGCAACTGCTTCTTAATATTTCAGATTTTACTAACTAGCTAGTTTAGTCTATGTGTTTTACAGTGCATTTTAAATGTGAACTGCTTAATTTATTCTGAGTTCCAGTCTTCTGTTCACTCTTGGTTTTAGATTCTATTTCACATGAAGGCTTTTTTATCTCAGTGAAGTTTAAACAAACCTGTGAGGTTTAAATTTAAACATTTACATTTCTTAAATTAGTTTATAATGTGAGGTGGAAACTTTCTGCGCTCTCTGTCAAAAGAAGGCAGACAGATGATGTGTAGATGTTGCATCCTGTGGTCACAGCATGCTGTGATCATTATACCATATATGTATGTATCTGTGCTGATGGTGAGGTGACAGGAAATACTTTTTATACTCTTACTTTGTGTGTTTTCTAAGTTTGACACACCAAGCAGACAGATGTCTTTTGTTACTTCTGGTCACTTCCAGTGTTACGCCACAGGACATGAGGTTATGGTTCACCCCCACCTCTCAAAAGTCTTTCAAACAGTAGTATTAGAATTAAGGTTAACAATCATCCTACCAACATGTTTAATGCATGTTTAATTCCAGACTGAGGTCACTGAGGAACCCAACAATTATTTTCTCCATACATCTACTAGGTCGAAACTAGGAGTAATTGAACTTTCTTAGTAACCACAACTTGAACCAGCTGTTATTTATTACTTCTCCATTCAACAACATAAAAAAATGTACAGTGCTTGTGAAATAAAATACATAAGAACCAAAACTAAATAGAGCTCTGTTTTCCCCAAAGAATGATCTTTTCTGTAATGTTCAAAGTTCTAGTGGCAACAGCTACTAGCCAGGTAGTGTTTTTGGGTGCATCTTACCTGTAATCCAATGGAAAATGTTCAGTCCTGTGTTTTCCTAAGAATGGATGCTTCTTGCTAGGCACAACATTGATTCTGTAGATGCTCAGCTCCCTCTTTACCAAAAGAAACTGGTGCAGCGTCCGCATCACTGCGCTAACTCCCATGCACACTAAAAAAGAAGATAAAGAGCTGGTCCAGCGTTCCACGACCAGGACGAAAACTGCATTGCTCCTCTGGAATCTGAGGTTTGACTAATGGATGGAGCATCCTTGGGAGCTTAATTTTGTATGCATAATGACAATAAAGTTCAATTCTATTCTATTCTTCTATTCAGTCCACCTGGTGCTTCTCTTTTTGGTGATGTACGGGAAAGACAGCCCTCTATGCAAAAGTGGGGGACCAGCCGGTGACTGAAGAAGTTCTTAGGACCTTTCTTATTGAGGTGGAAGGCATCCTCAATTCCAAGCCACTGGCCTATGTGTCTTCCAGTGTTGCTGACCTTGATCCTGTGACCCCCAGTCACTTGCTGATGGGGAAGCCAGATGGATCACTGCCACTGGTTGTCTATCCAGAGACTGAACTACTTAGTGAACGGTGTTGGCGTCACAAGTGTTAGTGGACCGTTTCTAGATGAGGTTCATCCGAGAGTACCTAGTCTACCAGTCAGACAGAAATGGCAAGTCAATCAGAGTGACCTTGTGGAAGGTGCTATAGTTATGCTGATGGATCTACAGCTCCCAAGAGTACTTTGGCAAAATGGTTGAGTAATCAAAGTGCACTAGAGTGGAGATGGCCACATCCGATCACCTGAAGTGCAAATCAAAGACAAGATTTACACCTAGCCAGTAGCCATGATGGTTATTCTCCCTGCTTTTCCTGACGGGGCAGGAGATCGTAAGCCAACAGCAGCCACACGACCCTGAGATGCCTTTCTATGATTCAGATGTACTTTGCACATTTGGGGGCAGCTGTTAGAAAAGCCCAGATATATTTTTTTCTGTGTTATGACTTTTTATTGTGTAGTAATGCACCACCTACTGGACTGGCAGGAAAAGTGATGGTCCTCACTAACAGCATATGGGGCACGGGAGTGTAAAGTTCAATCCCTGTGGTATTGTGTGTTCTTGACCTAAAAACCACACACCCCTACCCCAAACCTGCAATAAAGACCTATAACAGAATTTATCAGAATTTCAAAATAATTAAAACTCTGTCTGGGTCTTAAACTAAGCATTCTGACAGTTAGTATTAATCTTTTTGGAGAGCCCCCTTTAATGATGTTGGTTCCTGAAATGCAGGAGGTCAGAGGGCAGATTCTGTGGGGTTTGGTGGTGACGGCTCTGAGGAACCTGCAGTGAAGCATTTGAGAGTGAAGTGGAACATCTGCCTCTGCTGTGAGTCTCCTTCATTTTACTTCACATCTGCCTGATCACTTTCTCTGAAATCTCTCATTCCTCCATATTTGATTGATCTGATTGAACAGGAACCAATCAATGCAGTCTGAATGTTTCTCTTTGGTCATGTGACCATTTGACCGCTGATCAGTTTGTTCTTCAGTTTCAGGCCTGTTTCTGCTGACTGCTGCAGGTGAGCTGATGTTTCTACACCTGTGTGGCCTCATGATGACCTCTGACCTTAGAATAGAATACAATAGAATAGAATGCAATAGCTTTATATGTGACATATAATGAAATTACAGATGCTTCTCTTGTTGTGCAGCAAATATGAACATAAAAGTATATAGAAAATAAATCAGAATAATAATGAAATAATAAGAATAAATCATTTTGTATAACAGCTGTTTAAATTCCATTTACACAGTTAACAATAAATATCACAGCAAACAAATACACTTCTGAAGGAATACAAGTATGAATATATGTGTATGATATAGGTATAGATATGTGTTGGATATTAGCAACAGTAGTAGGTCATGTAGTGCTCTAATGGCTCAAGCTTAGAAACTGTTTCTTAGCCTGGATGTGCAAACAGGTGATGTGCTGGGTGGGAGGGATCATTGAGAGTGACCTCTGACCTTCAGTGACCTCTGTCCTAATGTTGCAGGTGTGTGTGTGCTGCTGCTGTCTGTTCTGACAGGTGAGTTGATGGAAGGTGGAAAATCACGTGACACCTGTTTCCTGGTTTGATCCCCGGCTGGTTCTTTGTGTGTTTTCATGTTCTCCTTGTCTGTGTGGGTTCTCTCCAGTTTCTCCTGCTCCCACCCTCAGCCCAAAAACCTTCATGTGTGGTTAACTGGTGACTCTAACTTACCTGTGAATATAAAGGACTGGACATGTGCGGCTTGTAGTTTAAGTTTAATGAGTGAAGTAAAGCAGCCGGTCACTGGCTGGTTATTCACATCACTTCCTGTTGGCTCTTCATTGCTCTCCAATCTTGTTTCAGCTCCTTCAGTTTTTCTCTACATCACTTCAGTGTGATGTTGATGAACTGAGGAAACTGCTGTGTTTGAAACGACAGATTCAGGAAATGCTGAGTCTGTAATTCAGGACGTTTAACAGAACCGGATCAAATGCTGCTGATTAGACCTTTTCTTTTTAAAGCCTGTCATGTCTGGTTTCTAAGCAGAATCATGATCTGAATGCACTGATGTGCCAAACACATTTGTTCTTCCAAGATGAGCTCTCTAGAGTCTTTATTGGCTTTTCTTGTTAATGTTTGTGTTTTTATTTTATTTATTTATTTGTGTACATATGCATGTTGACAGGGTTGACAGAGAGAAAGAGAGAAAGAAAGGGGGGAAGACAGAAAAAGAGGACAGAGCACAACCAAACTAACCAAAGCAATTCAAATGCTGCAACTACAAAAGAAAAGAAAAAAGACAACATACCAAAAAACAAAACAAACAATACCTGGAAAAATAACTATGTGGAAAAGGCACAACAAAACGAAGCATGGCTGAATAAGAACAACAATTTCGTTATGCTGTGATTGCGTTAGGGTCTGTGTCATGAAATGCACTTACCAATGAGGGCGGAAAGCCACTGCTCCGCCCACAAAGAGCCCCAGTCAGAGATCACAGGGGTCATGATGAAGGTTACTAACACTAACACGTCTCTGTTACGCCTCAGGCTCTCACTGGTGCTCATATTAAAGAAGCATTTCATGGTTTTTTTCTCTCAACACAAAATGACCAACTGAGTGCTGCCTACGCCAATCAGAGATATAATCAGATTAGAGATCTGAGATAAGAAATATAGCAGATAATCACAACTACAACCAGAGAGCAATGCTGGAGGAATATCATTCATCTGGTACATCATGAGTTAATATATTTTGCAGCTCGGTGCTTCTGTTGGTAATGTGACAGCTGCGAACTCTGAACTTTGAACTTCAGTGTGAACATTGAAGTGTATTTAGCTCTGAGATGGTCTCATGATCTAATGAAGGACACTTGGAAGTCACTCGTGCATCACTCATGTTCCTCTTTGTCTGAAGAATAGAAACTGTGATGGTCTCCATTTCCTGCAGTGTGGACACAGAACTAACAATGAGGTTCTTCCTCCAGCAGTTCCTGCAGTCTCTGAGCACCTGTTCTTCTAGCTCAGTGGATCTCAAACTTTTTCCATCATACCATCCTGGGGGTCCTCTTGATGATAGTGAAGCGAGGTCTGAAGAAGCAGAGTTACAAAAGATGGTGATGGTGGAGAATTTCCCAAGTTGCTAAGCTAACCTACCTGCTAACGTGCTAATTTCCTTGTTTCACCGTGATAATTGATCTGAACATTTATTCCACGTGACTTTTCTCTCAGGTCATTCGTGCCCCCACCTGTCTTGACCCACCACTCCACCACTGGTTCACGATTACTGACACAGTTCTCATTAATTCATATTATAGTATCATAAAGTTTCTTCATTGATGAGCTGGTTTCTCCCCTCAGTTTCCCAGCATGCCTCAGTGGTGGAGGTGTATGAAGGGGAGGAGTCTGTCCTGCTGCTCTGTCAGGTTCCAGTGTTCTCTGATTCAGCAGTGGTGTGGGACCACAGTGACTCGAAGCCCTCAACAGTCCACGTGCGTCTGCAGAGCGGCGATGATCTTAGAAACCAAAGCCAGCGTTACACCAACCGAACATCAATGAGAGCTGACGCTCTGCAGACTGGAGACCTCAGCCTCACTCTGAGGAACCCTACAGGCTCTGACAGTGGAACCTACACCTGCACCGTCCACAGCCACGGACAGGATATGAGCCGCAAAGATATCCTGCTGAAGGTCAAAGGTCAGTGCTGCGGGTTCATCCGTCATGCCACCATAGTACTGACTCAGTCAGAGAAATCTTCATTCTGTCCAACACAGTATGTCAGAAACACCAGGATGTTCAGCTGCATCCAGTCAGAACAGCTGCAGAACACACTGAAAGAGATCAGGAACACAGAGTTCTCCTCCTGACTCCTCCTCCTCTGTGTTTGCTCCTCCTGCAGGTGCTCTTCCTCCTCCTCCTCCTCCCCATGTGTCTGTACTCAGACTCTTCTGCCATCTGGTGGTCTTCTGTCCGTACTGCATCTCTACTGGTCTGCTGCTGTCCATCTGCTGGAGCAGGAAGACCCCAATCAGATCAGCCATCTTCACGGAGATGACCCAGCAAGGTGGAGGAGGTCAGGGATTGGGTGAAGACTATGACATCACTGCAGATGTCACCACTGAGCATGCCTTCTGAGTACCTGGTTAGGTTTACCTAATTATACAAATTCAAGAGGCTTTGTTTTCAGTGAAGAAAGAAAAATCACCAGGTACTGACGGCTTGTCTGTAGAGCAGGGTATCATTTCTCTTATCCCCAAACCCGATAAGGGTTAGTAATTGAGAATTGGTGCCTGATAACTCTCTTTACAATTGATTATAAGATTCTGGCTTTAACGTAGGCTAACAGACTAAAGACAGTCCTAGATACTATAATTGCTGAAACCCAAACAGGCTTTATGAAAAAGTGTCATATTAGCAATCACATTAGATTAATTTTGGATTAAATTGATTGTGTTAGTGAGATAAAGTCCGATGAACTTATCTTGTTTCTAGACTTTTATAAAGCCTTTGACACAACTGAGCATAAATTTCTTTTACATTTCCTTAAAGACTTCAGTTTTGGTCAAATATTTGTTAATATTGTCAATATGTTTTATAGAGATATTAACAGTTCTGTGATAATCAATATGAACACATCTAAAAGATTCCAAATTAACAGAGATGTTCATCAAGGCTGCCCTATGTCCCCCTTTTTATTTATCTTAGTCATTGAATTATTGTCAATTCATATAGTTCATGAAAAAAAAATTGAAGGTAGAGAATTAAAATGTTCCCAACTTGCTGATGACACAACTTTTTTTTTTTAAAGATAAACATCAGTTACCTAAGTCTACTATCCCAGTAACCGATTTTCAAAAGCTTCAGATTTAAAACTAAATTTATCCAAAACAGCTACAGAAGTCAACAATATTTTTTTAAACTTCATTTGGAAAAATAAAATCACAGAACTGTTTGAAACGTGAACTTTCAAACAGTAAAGCAGAAGCAGGTCTGGAAGTCTTAGATTATTTTGACACTGTCAACACCTTTAAGGTTAACTGGTTAAAAAAAATTTCAATCTGGTTTTTTATCCCAAATTATATCTTTTTTTTTCAAGCCTGTCATGTCTGGATGATGATGATGACCTGAATGCACTGTTGTACCAAACGTATCTGCTTTTACAAGAAGAGCACTATAAGTTTTCTATAGGCTACTTTTGTTAATGTTTGTATTTTTATATCTTTAGTAAATTAAGAGGCCTGTCGTAATTTTTTGTACCTAATTAATTACCCATTAAATTATCCAGATTTCAGCAGCAAGCCCTACTAGCCTGGAAACTGGCTTCTGTCCACAATGTTTCACCTCACAAGGCTCTCCTCTGGAATAACTGCAATATTTTGATTAGAAATCAAAATTCTTCCTTAATTGGTTTGAAAGCGACATTAATCGCATCCTCGGTCTTTTTAATATTACTGGCACTAGTATGTATTACTACTACTATGTAACAATAAACGCATACGCTGTTCTTTCATAGAGACAACAGTGTCGTACTCAGGGGTAAGTTTGAATGGAGAGCTTAAATTGAGAACATAAACTGGAGGAGGGCCTGGCTCTTACCTTATAAATACTGTATTTCCAACAAAGCCAAAGAAGTACACTTTAAAATATTACATAAAATATATCATGTGAAGTGTATTATTGCTAAATTTACTGATGTAAATGACTCCTGTACTTTGTGTAAAATGTACTCAGAAACGCCACATTTATTTTTAGCTGTGACATTTCCTAATAATTTTGTGTGACCTTGAATCTCACGTTTTCCATACGAATAAGGTTCTGTGCACACTTAGACTCGAGGATATTAGCTATTACTACAGTAACTCTGAAAAGAATGTAATTTTGTACATATGCTTAATTTTATTGTCATATATGCAAAATTTTTCATTCACAAACAAAAGTTTGCAAATCGATTAATAATAAAAAGAGCAACATGTTTCTTTCTAATGACAAAACATATTTTCCCGATACCTGTGACTGAAACAGGATTTTGTATTATTGTATTCCCTTTCCTTCAGATATGTACGTCTGCTTGCTTAAACTTATTTTGTCATTATCTCACAATTGACTCTTTAGACATTATGTATTATTATTGTTTTTGATGTGCTGTTCTTTAATGCAAAACCTGTTTGCCTTATATATTTGTGTTCAATAAAGATTTTAAAAAAAACACCTGGTTAGGTTTAGGCAGAGTTACTGAGTCAGAGTTTGATGAGCTAATCTATTTGATTATTTAACCATTAGCCTCTACTACTATTTAATCAGTTAATTCATTTACTTCTTGCAATTTTACCCTTATGCATTATCTTTTTTGTTTCTAGGGTAAAAAATAAAAACTAAGACCCAACATTGGAGCAGCTCTCACTTCTAGAAATCTGGCCAAATTTATTAACCCTCCTAAAACTTGACTACCCAGGGTTGAGACCAGGAAGCAGAGCTGCAGTCTTACACGCCTCTCTGCAGCTTCTCTCCTCCTGCCATTCCCCCAAAACCCCATCCCCATAGAGTCGGTGCTGCTCCCAGACCACCAGGAAACAAAGCTAAAATCAGCAAAAAGCTATTTAAGCATAAAAATTCAAAAACAATAAATAATACAGCTTCATCAACTGCACCAAAAAATAAAACAATTAAATGTGGATTATTAAAAATTAGGTCTCTCTCTTCCAAGCCCTTGTTAATAAATGATTTAATAATTGATCAACATATTGATTTATTCTGCCTTACAGAAACCTGGTTACAGCAGGATGAATATGTTAGTTTAAATGAATCAACACCCCCAAGAACAAACAGATCAGTCTCTTGAGCTTGAAACAAAAAAAGCAGCTGAACTGGACGTTTCTTGAACAAAGAGATCAAACTGATTGATCAGCCATCGGAGGAGTCTGATCAATGGAGCTGCTTCTGCTCCTGATGTTCCCTGTTTGATTCTGGACCTGCAGAGGAGACACAAGACAGTCAGAGACACACGCACACACACGTGCGCGCGCGTGCACGCACTCACACACACACACACACACACACACACACACACACACACACACACACCTTTGACTTTGAGCACCACTCTCTTAAATCTGATGATCTTCCCATAGACTGCACATCTGTATTCTCCACTGTCTCTCTCTGTGGGCTGATCCAGGGTCAGACTGAGGTCTCCAGTTTTCAGCAGGTCTTCATTCATTTTTGTTCGGTCTCTGTAAACCTGGTTCTGTTTTTCAGGCTGATCAGAGCCGTTCTGATACACGTGGACCTTGCTATCATCACTGTATCTCCACACCACTTTAACATCTTCAGGCAGGTTTTCTGTGGTTTTGAAGGGCAGCTGGACAGACTCCGCCCCCTCCTCCACCTCCACCTGACAGACTGAGAGGACAAAAACACAACATGAGCTGTACAGACAGCAGCAGGTTTTCAGAGTTGTAGAGGAAGCTGGAGGACAGAAGCAGATGAGAGCAGAAGGTCACAGAGGACAGAGATGTAAGAAGTCAAAGCAGCTTTTGAAGCTGTTGGAGGTGATCAGAGTCTGATGGAGCTCTGAGGTTCTGCTTCACAGTAACGTCTCCTGTCAGTGTGGAGCTGCTGCTGCTTTTCTTTTTGGTCTAAAATCGAGCATTGAATACAAGAGTTCAAACATGTCTTCTGCCGGGATATTTTTTTTCCATCCAGAATAACTTCTTTTGTCAATGAATTTTAGTTCCAAACAACATTTCAAAGAGATGTTCAACATGAAGCCACAGAAACCTTCATCACATCAGTGTGGAGGAGCAAGTCTCATTGTTTCTGCATCAACATCACTACATCACCTGGATCCCCTCTGCTCATCTCTACATTTTGTCCCATCTGCTCTGTTGGATCAATAAAGTTGATCACCGTGCTGATGATCACATGACATCAGGGGCTGTTCTCTTGGTCTCTGACAGTGGACTCATCTCTGTACTTGTCCTGTTGGACCTCAGTGCAACTTTGATACTGTTGACCATAACATTTTATTACAGAGATTAGAGCATACTATAGGTATTAAAGGTACTGCACTGCAGTGGTTTGAATCATATTTATCTAATAGACTCCAATTTGTTCATGTAAATGGGGAGTCTTCTTCACACACTAAGGTTAATTATGGTGTTCCACAGGGTTCTATGCTAGGACCAATTCTATTTACATTATACATGCTTCCCTTTGCTTCATTGTTATGCAGATGATACTCAGCCTTATCTATCAATGAAGCCAGATGATGCACATCAATTAGTTAAACTGTAGCAATATGTTAAAAACTGGGTCTACCATGGGAGGAGGCCCCGTGGTAGACCCAGGACATGCTGGGGAGATTATATCTCTCGGTTGGCCTGGGAACGCCTTAGGGTCCCTCCGGATGAACTGGAGGAGGTGGCTGGGGAGAGGGAAGCCTGGGCTTCTCTGCTTAGGCTCCTGCCCCCGCGACCCGACCCCGGATAAGCGGAAGAGAATGGATGGATGGATAAAGCCCTGGATGACCTCTAATTTCCTGCTTCTAAATTCAGATAAAACTGAAGTTATTGTGCTCAGCCTGGCAAGTACTGACAGGGACTAGAAAGAGAGAGCAGATTTCTCCCATATTGGCTTCTCTTCATTGGCTCCCTGTTAAATCTAGAATAGAATTTAAAATCCTTCTCCTCACATACAAGGTCTTGAATAATCAGGCCCCATCTTATCTCAAAGACCTCATAGTATTATATCACCCCAACAGAGCACTTCGCTCTCAGACTGCTGGCTTACTTGTGGTTCCTCGGATACTTAAGAGTAGAATGGGAGGCAGAGCCTTCAGCTTTCAGGCCCCTCTTCTGTGGAACCAGCTTCCAGCTTGGATTCAGGAGACAGACACCCTCTCTGTTTTTTTTTTTTTTTTTTTCTATTTTTAAGATTAAGCTTTACTTTAAAAGAGAACCTACAGGGTCACCTGTGGAGACTAATTTAATCATTAATTGTTATTCATCTCTGGCTCTCTGACAGCATGTCTTTTCTCTCCGCTCAGCCCAACCCCTCTCAGCAGATGACTGCCCCTCCCTGAGCCTGGTTCTGCTGAAGGTTTCTTCCTGTTTAAAGGGAGTTTTTCCTTCCCACTGTTGCCAAATGCTGCTCATAGGGGGTCATTTTACTTGTTGTGATTTGGTGCTATATAAATAAAACAGAATTGAACATACCTCTGACTTTCAGCTCGAATTGTTTCCTCATCAGGATGTTTCCCTCCCTGCTGTAGACGCTGCAGATGTAGGTTTTTGTGTCATCATCTGTGGGGTATTTCAGGGTCAGACTGAGGTCTCCAGTTTTCAGCAGGTCTTCATTGATCTTCGTTCTGTCTCTGTAAACCCTGTGCTGTTCTTCCGGCTGATGAGAGCCGTTCTGATACAGATGGACCTTTGTGTTGTAGCTGTAATTGTCCATCCACTCCACTTTAGCATCTTCAGGCAGGTAAATGGTGGTTTTGCAGGGCAGCTGGACAGACTCCACCCCTGAATCCACCTCCACCTGAGGGACTGAGAGGACAACAAACACAACATGAGCTTGGATGGAGACAATTGTGTTGCCTCTAACAGGCTGAATGTTGCTGCTTCACTGGGAGCTCACTGTTAGATAGAAAGTGGTCAATGTGAAGAGGAGACGCAGCAGAAAGATGAAGACTGACAGGAAGAAAGCAGTGAACAGACTGTTGGAGCTGCTGTTAGTGGGACAGGACTGTATTCAGTCTGTGAGGAGCAGGTTGGACTTGATGAAGCAGAGAAACACAGTCTGAGTGTTTCTGTCACACTCACTTCATCACAGCTCAATCTGGGATCAGTTCCTGTTGGAGCCACCGATGCTGCTTGCCTAACAGGCTTTGAATACATCAGGAACAACCAGGAACTCTTTCATGTGTGTTCTCACAAGAGGAACCATTCTGCAGGACATGTTTCAGGGCTGTTTTTACACTGGTAACAAATACATACTCTGGGGAAGGCCGTAAAAATTTGTGGGTGGATCTTGATTCTGACTGGTCTGAGTAATTAGAAGTGCAGCAGCTGAGAGAGGTAGGTAGGGTAACAGCCATTTGAGGACCTAAAAACAAATAAAATCATTTTAAAATGAACTCAAAAATGGACGGGCATCTAATGCAGTGCGGATAAAACAGGAATAATATGTTCTCTCTTTCGTTTTCCAGTTAACAGCATTATGCACAATGTGAAGATAAGAAACACCAACATGTAAAAATTTGCAATGAAGGCACCGACGTTTTTAATCTTTGCCAGCTGTTTCAGCTGAAACAAGCTGGATTTCACCACTGAACTGATCTCACAGTCCAATCTACAATCACTGTCTTTTCTAAAAGGTTTGTGACAGCAGGCTTTCCATACTGTGCTAGAGGGTCTGTGCCCACCCAAGTGAGGAGGAAGAGGATGAGATGGAGAGGAGGGAAGAGAGAGCAGTGGTAGAGGAGGCTGATGAAGAAGAGGAGGAGAAAGATCATGTCATGTTTGTAAATGAGAACTAGTTCTCAAACATTTTTATCTGGTAAAATAAAGGTTTAAAAAAAAAAAAAAAGACGTAATGATGTGGCGATGACACGGAGAGTGTAAGATCCAAAGAGGCGGCAGGAGGAGAGGCTCAGGAAAAGTGTAGATCAGAGACTTTGTGCCATCATGGACTCCCCACTCCTTCCATCCAGCCCTGTGTGGATCAGCAGTTCCAAAATGTCTGCTCACTCATGTTCTTACTGTCTGTGCTCGTGTTGGATTTCATTGATTCTATACAAACTAGTCCTAAATCACACTGGAGATGGATTTTCTCTTCATCCAGAGAGATTCTGTTCATTTGGACCTGATTTTTGCTACTATTGCCACACTGACTGAACCAACGAACACCTGAACTGAACCCCTCTGGAACATGAAGGCTTCATGTGTTTGGCACCAATAATATATATTTTTCATTAAAAAAAAAAAAAAAAAAAAAAAGAAGGATTTGCCTTTTTCTATTGCTTCGTGATGGGCTGTGGAAAACACACATCTCCAGTAGCCTAATAAGAATCTGGTGTGCAGAGGGTCCAAACAAAAATTAAATTATTAACTAAACTAAATTATTTTGTTTTAGTTTGCTTTTTAAGTTCTGCAGAAGGGACACCTTCAAGCCAGACTGAAGTGTGTTAAGGACAACCTGAAGAAACTGGAAGCGGGTCCTTTGGACAGGTGAGATAAGACACTTAAACCACATTGCCTAATGGTAGCACCAGTCTCTGGCTGCATGACCGCAGACTCTGGATGAGTGATCTGGAACGATCATGTCATTGTGTGCCTTGGGTGCACAATGACAATGAGTTGAATCTAACATCTAACATAAACTAGAGGTCTTTGGCAACAGAGGCACAACTTTTGTTTGGAGAAAGAAGCGAGTGTCCCCACAGTGACGCACTGTGGTGTGAGTATTGTCCTGTAGGGATGCTTCAGTGCATCTCGAGCTGGGAGTCTCATTAAGGTGGAAGAAATCATGAAGGACACATATGTAAAGATTTTGAAAGAAAAGCTCAAGCAGTCTGCAGCAAAACTGGGTCATTACTTTGTCTTCCAACACAACAATGACCCAAAACATACATTGTTCCTGGTGAATAATGTCCTAGAGACAACGAAAGTAAATGTCATTGACCAGCCTGCACAAAGGGCTCGGTTGAACACCACTGAGAATCTGTTGTGTGAGATGAAGACCAAGGTACAAGCCAGAAGGACATCACACTATCAAATCTGGAGGAGCTTGAGAAAGTCACCAAAAAAAGAATCCATTGGGATTGCTCAGGAGATGTGTGGAGACTTGTTGAACAGCACAACAGGTAGGTTTTGTTTTTTGTCCAAAATAAAACTAGGATGGTTTTAAAAGCTGTCTTAAAAATTTGTTGCTCCGGGTAACAGTTATTTACAATTAATACATTTTTTTGGTAGTTAATGATTCCGTCCTGATCAGTATTTACTGATATTGTAACTGGCTGTGTTTCACCTGTACGGTAAACAACGATATTCAGAAACTAAAAGACGTTACCTTTGAGAGTGAGCAACACTTGTTTCTTCTTCAGGATGTTTCCTGCCCTGCTGATTGTGCAGGTGCAGGTGGAGTTGTCTTCATCTGTGGGGTATTTCAGGGTCAGACTGAGGTCTCCAGTTTTCAGCAGGCTTCTCTTCATCTTGGTTCGGCCTCTGTAAACCTTGTCCTGTTCTCCAGGCTGGTCAGAGCCGCTCTGATACACGTGGACCTTCCTGTTCTTTCTGTCCGTCCACTCCACTTTAGCGTCTTTGAGCTGCCAAACTGCAGTTTTGCAGGGCAGCTGGACAGACTCCACCCATGAGTCCACCTCCACCTTGTAAACTGAGAAGACAAAAAAGTGCAATATGATGACATCATCAGCAGTAGGTCTGATGGTCACATGACCTCCCTGTCCCCTCCTCCTAGTCTCAGTCAGATTGTGTGTCAGTTTGTTCCTGATGTGTTCCTGACTCGTTCTTTGGTAACTAGTCACAGCGTCCTGTAAAGAGCTGCAGACATGTTGGATGAAGAGCAGAAGAACACACACACTGAGCCTCCACAGTCGGCCACGTCTCACACACATCAGCATAGAAACCATGAAGATCTCATTTGTCTGCTCTGAACATCTGAAGCTCTTGTGGTGTCTATACTGCTGTGTTAAATGCTATATATGTATATATGGTCTTTTCTTTAAGGTTTCAGGCAAAAAGAAGTAACCTGAGCTTTAACATAAAGGTTTGGCCTCAGCTCAAAAGGAATGCAGGAAAGGCCCCTGGCAGGCTCTCTTGCTTCCATATAAGGAACTGACCATATGTCCAGCTATAGGTTGTAGGTTGAAGTTTTTTTCATAGCCATGTATGGAAAGTTAGGATGTGGGGGTTTCACCAACTTTATATAACCTTTGTTCTCTCCTTGCTGAGTGGAGTTAGGGTGATTGGCAAGACCCTGTCCCAGGCAGCAAAAGGAAAAAGCGCCTGTTTTTGACACTCTGTTTTTGCAATAAACTTTGTATATATGCATTAAGACTTTGTCAGCAAGGATTTTTTTCTCCAAGAATGCAACCATCCAAGACACAGCACTCTCCACCACATGACTGAGCACAACTCAAGGAGGAACATTTACTGAAGCTGCTGCAACACTTCCTGTCAGCACATGTTTCCATGGCAGCCTGCTGTTTACCACCACAGAAGAAGAACAGCTGTGTGTCAGATCAGCGCAGTGAAGCACACACACTGTTTAGTAAAGTCATGTTGTGGAGCTGTTTCACTGATCAGTGACTGAGTCTGAAGGAGGAAGTTTCTCTTCAGCTCTCTGTATCAGCTGTTTGAACTCTGAACTCTTTCAGCTTCTGGAACAAGTTTGTGTGAGAGACAGACCCCAGAGGACACCTGCTAACCATCGGCATTATGGGTAGTGTAGGAGGAGAGACTCACCTGACATGAAGTACTGACGAAAGTAAAATAAAAGACCTCCAGAAACCAGAAGAAGAACCAGGAGAACCAGGAGAGCTTTGGCCCAGGATGGAAATGGTTCTGTGGAGGGGCACAAGAAACAACATGACCTTTGAACTCTGACCTAAATCTACAGCACTGACCACTGTCCTTTAGCCACATCTGACCTTTGACCTGCAGCACTACTTTGTGTCTCAGGATGTCTTTGTCCCTGTAGATGGTGCAGATGTATCCTCCTGTGTCTCTCTGTGTGGGCTGTTTCAGGGTCAGACTGAGGTCTCCAGTTCTCAGCAGGTCTTCATTCATCTTCGTTCGCTCTCTGTAAAAACCGTCCTGTTTGTTAAGGTGGTCACTTCCATTAGAATACTCATGGACCACCATGAGTCCTCGGTCAGAGCGAGTCCACTCCACCCTGGTGTCCTCGGGCAGGTCAGGTGTTGTTTTGCAGGGCAGGATGACAGACTCTGAGCCTTCCTCCACCTTCACCTCCACCTGCTGGTCTGAGAGGACAATAAACCACAATATGAGCTGTAGAAGCAGCAGCAGTCACAGTGAAGGTAACTGGAGCCCAGCTGAGGATCTACTCTCCTGACCTCTGACCTCTGACCCTGTCCTGTAACCAGTAATCAGATGGGAACTAAACTGGAACTAATGAACTGTTGCTATGGTTACAAACTACAAAGAGATCATAATGAATATTTTTGGAGTCAGATCATTAAAATCTCTGCTGACACAGTTTGTGACACGCTCATACAAAACCATTTTGATAGTTGACCATGTCACATCTGGCCGACATAAAGAGTCAACCAACATCTTTAAATACACTATATTTCCAAAAATATTCACTAACCCATCCAAATCAATGAATTCAGGTGTTCCAGTCACTTCCATGGCTACAGGTGTATAAGCCAAGCACCGAAGCATGCAGACTGCTTCAGCAAACATCAGTGAATGAATGGGTCGCTCTCAGGAGCTCAATGAATGCCGGTTTGGTTCAGTGATACTGTAGGATGCCACCTGTACAGGTGACCAACTTTCTGCAGAGTCAGTCACTACAGGCTTCCAACCTTCATGTGGCCTTCAGATTAGCTCAGTAACAGTGTATAGAGAGCTTCAATGGGTTTCCATGGCTGAGCATCTGCATCCAAGCCTTACATCATGTAAATGACATGTCACACCACAGTAATCCTGACATGGACACAACCAAACCTGAGAGTCTCCTTCACATCAGGACCACCTGGATGAAGCTCTGCTGCAGCTTCTAGAAGTTAAAGCTGCGTCTCTGTTCACAGAGATCAGCTTCACAGCAGCTTCTCGAGTCTGAACATCCAAACACTTCCTGCTGCTGATGTCTCTGAGCTGCAGTTCTTCTCACAGAGCTCCATGTTTGACTCTGTATACAGTCTGTAAATGTCAGGACTCTGATCCTCCACATGGAGCAAAGACTGCACAAGTTGTAGCAGTCACATCTGATTTTCTGCTGCTTTCTTCTTTCCACTGAGGTTCAGTCTGTGCTAAATGTTGCTGCTGAGTTCTGCAGCAAATGTTACCTTCAGTTTGACCTCTGACCTTTGTCTACAGTACTGACTTTGACCTGTAAATACAGCAGGTGTTGGGGTTTGTTGCTGACCTTTGACCTGCAGCTGGATGTCTCTCAGTCTCTGTTCTTGTCTTCCATCACTGATGGAACAGGTGTAGCTGCTGCTGTCAGTCAGCTGTGGGTTCCTCAGAGTGAGGCTGAAGTCTCCAGAGTCCAGAGCATCAGACCTCACTGATGTGCGTCCGCTGTAACGCTGGTTTTGTCCTCTAAGATCATCTCCTCCTTCTCGGAGCAGATGGACAGTTTTGGGATTGAGATCACTGTGAGTCCACATCACTGTGGGGTCCTCAGGTATAAAACCTGAGTACTGACAGGGCAGCAGGACAGACACCGCCCCCTCGTTCACCTCCACCAGCACAGCCAGGGCATGCTGGGAAACTGTGAGGACACACAAACAGAAACACAAATGAACTGCATGCTGTGGGTTTGAGTCCACATTTATCTGCAGGGAGCAGAGAGCAGGTTTACAGTCAGTCACTCAAATACAAACTAGATTTAATCAGTGAAGGGATTATGATGGTATATGCCACATGTGTATCTTACGTACATTTACTTGACTGAGAAATTTGTCTGGAAAAAGCATAACTGATTAAAATACATAAGTACATAAGGAGGGTGGGCCCATGTAACCTCTTCAGGCTGTGCCCACCCAAACACCACGGGGCTAATGCCCGGCCATCAGACGCTCTCCCTCGAGCTCCCTCCCCAGGCCTGGCTCCAGGGTGGGGCCCCAGTAATCCTGTCCCGGGAAGGGTAAACTGTTCCCTCGTTTTTGCAGAAATAGGGGTCTTCTGAACCACTCTTTGTCTGGACCCTCACCCAAGACCAGTTTGCCATGGGAGACCCTACCAGGGTGACAAGCCCCCAGGCAACATATCTCCTGGGATCACTGGGACACACAAACCCCTCCACCACAATGAGATGGCGATTCACGGAGGACTAAATATTTCTTTGACTTCAGTGTTTCTGATGAGGGAATTTAAATAACATGAGTGTGTGCTGCTTAAGCCTTTAGGTTTCTGCGTGTTCGTTTATGAAACCGGAATGACACCAAACAACGCAATAAGGAGTCCAATTATTACATTTAATTAAGCCATTTCAAACAGTTTACAGATTAATCTGGACCAGGACTGCATGCCATGTGTGTGACATGAAGTGCTGGCACATTCTAATTCAGCTTACAGTTTCATATAGTCACAGCTTATCATTCTTGGTTACATCATTATACAAAACAAGAAATGTGCAAGACAAAGTCTTGACATGACCTCAGAGTTTCTCTTTATTGTTTGTTTGGACTCTGTCAGGCTGACCATCACCACCCGACAGAGTCCTGGCATCTGTAATTAATAATCTGTTAGTGATAGAGACATACCCAGAACAAACTGTTCTTGGCTGAAGGATGTCCATAAATGCACATGGCACCAGGTCACAGGTCAATGATCGATTATGTAATAGCATCATCAGATCTGCAGCCATATGTTCTGGACACTTGGTGAAGAGAAGAGCTGAGCTGTCAACTGATCACCACCTGGTGGTGAGCTTGATCAGGTGATGGGGGGGAAGATGCTGGACAGACCTGGCGGACCTAAAGGTATTGTGAGGGTTTGCTGGGAATGCCTGGCAGAAGCCCCAGTCCGGGAGATCTTCAACTCCCACCTCCAGCAAGACTTCGACAGCATTCCAAGGGAGGCTGAGGACATTGAGTCCAAAAGGACCGTGTTCTGCACCTCCATTGTTGAGGCTGCTGCTCAGACCTGTGGCTGCAAGGTGGTTGTGCCTCTTGTGGTGGTAACCCTCGAACCAGATGGTGGTCACCGGAGGTGAAGGGAGCTGAAGAAGGAGTCTTAATGGGCTTGGTTAGCCCGTGGGACTCTGAAGGCAGCTGACAGGTATCGGCTGGCCAAGTGGAATGCAGCTCGGGCAGTGGCCGAAGCAAAAACTCAGGTGTGGGAGGAGTTCGGTGAGGCTATGGAAAAAGACTCTCAGACAGCATCAAAGCGATTCTGGCAAACCGTCAGGCGACTCAGCAAGGGAAAGCAGTGCTCCACTCACACGGTTTATAGTGCAGGTGGGGTGCTGCTGACTTCAACTGAGGCTATAGTCGGACGGTGGAAGGAATACTTTGAAGACCTCCTGAATCCCACTGGCACGCCTTCCGTAGTGGAAGCAGAGTCTGGGGACGTGGGAGATGAATTGCCAATGACTGGGGTTGAGGTCACTGAGGCCCGAGAGCCGTTTGTAGTGCTTTTCGAATTTGAAGCCTCATAGCATCACAGTAATGCTGCAGTCTGCCCTCACAATGCTTTTATAAGACAGACTAGACCCTCAGAATTGGATTGACACCTCATTTGGCCAATCATGTTATGAAATGGATTTTCCATAGCCAATAATAAGCAGACAGCGTCATGTGACTTTTCTGGACTTGCCTCCAAATGTTCTCCAATCATTCGGGGTCTTGTTCACGAGTGATGGGAGGAGGGAGCGGGAGATCGACAAACAGATCGGGGCTGCTTCTGCAGTGATGCGGACACTGCACCAGGGGTGAAGAGGGAGCTGAGTGTAAAAGCAAAGCTCTCGATTTACCGGCTGATCTTCGTTCCTACCCTCACCTATGGTCACAAGCTTTGGGTAGTGATCGAAAGAATAAGATCGCGAATACAAGCGGCAGAAATTAATTTCCTCCAAAGGGTGGCTGGCCTCTGCTTTAGAGATAAGGTGAGGGGTGCAGACATCCAGGAGGGGCTCTGGGTAGAGCCGCTGGCTCCTCCACATCGAAAAGAGCCAGTTCACGTGGCTCAGGCATCTGATTAGGATGCCTCCTGGATGAGGTGTCCCAGGCATGTCCCACCGGGAGGAAGCCCCGTGGTAGACCCAGGACACGCTGGGGAGATTATATCTCTCGGCTGGCCTGGGAACGCCTTGGGGTCCCTCCGGATGAGCTGGAGGAGGTGGCTGGGGAGAGGGAAGCCTGGGCTTCTCTGCTTAGGCTCCTGCCCCCGCGACCTGGCTCTGGATAAACAGAAGAGAATGGATGGATGGATGGATGGAGTTTAAACTGAGTGAAGCATGTCTTAAAGACCCACAACCAGTCACAGCAGATGACTGCCCCTCCATGAGCCTGGTTTTGCTGGAGGTTTCTTCCTGTTAAAGGGAGTTTTTCCTTCCCACTGTCACCAAGTGCTGCTCATAGGGGGTCGTTTTGACTGTTGGGTTTTCTCTGTATTATTGTAGGGTCTTTACCTACAATATAAAGCACCTAGAGGTGACTGTTTTTTGTGATTTATGCTACTCAATAAAGTTCAATTGAACTCCACAGGGCCAACACACATAGAGAGACAACCATTGAAACCTATGGACAATTTACAATCATCTATTAACATAACACCTGAATCTGCAGGTTTTTGGGAAGACACCAGAGCACACACACAGGGAGAACATGCAAACTCCAAACAGAAAGACCCAGGCCATAGTGGAATTGAACCCAGCCCTTCTAGATGCCATTCTATCTGGGAGGCAGTAGTGCGAACCACCACGCCACCATGCTGCCTGTGTTAGGTGTTTGGAGAGTGAAATGATTCAGTGTTCATCAACCAGCATCAATAAACCGTAGGTCCTTTATTTTACAGTAAATGTTGGAAAATAAAACTCGTCCTGGTCTTGTACTGCCTTTAAAGATTTCCTTGTCCCTCTGAAGACTTTACTGTGGCACAGTCTTCCTTGATGACTTCATGATGATCTGTACTGAAATGTAGTGTTCACACTGCACTGAATCTACTCTCATGGTCACACATCACAGATTAACTTCTCTGCATGTTCATTTTACACTCCATTAACCAGGAACAGGTCTCTTCTCTGTCTCTAGATCATTGTCTTATTATTAAATTTAAAGAGCTGGGTGTAGAACTTATTTTTCTAGATTAAGAGAAAGCTTTTCATAGGGAGGTTCATTTTTATTTATTTAAGAGGCTTTAAGTTTGGGGGTTTGGAAACAATTTTATTTCATAGAGTAAGTTGCTGTGTGGCTTTTAAAGGTTGCCACAGTCAGGACTGAGTCATGGTTGCTAAAAACTTTACAAGACCGACTGACTTCAGTGATGTAGTAGGTGTAAAACATTGAATAAAATGTTGTGGTGCATGACTGGCTTCATTTTCACTGTTACGTTTAACTTTATGAAATTTTCAAATGGATCGCCCATATTTTCTCCAAGTGTAAAACTCCTCACCAACCGTCCAACAACGTCATCATCAGTCACTTGGCAACAGATTGTAAACTAAGTGTCCAGTTGCCATTTGACTAACATGATCTTTCAGAGGGCAGCACTGTGGTGTGGTGGCTAACACTGCTGCCACACAGTTAGAATAACATCTGGAAGGTCTGGGTTTGATTCCACCTTGGCCCAGGCCTCCCTCCCTCCCTCTCTCTATGGAGGTTGCATGTTCTCCCTGTGTCTGTGTGGGTTTCAGGTACTCCAGTTTTCTTCCACAGCACAAAGACATGCACTTCCTGGGGTTAGGTTAATTGGAAACTCTAAATTGCCCATAGGTGTGGATGGTTGTCTGTCTCTCTGTGTTAGCCCTACGACAGGCTGGCGACCTGTACAGGGTGTACCCTGCCTCTTGCCCCATGATAAATGGGATAGGCTCCTGTGACCCTGAACAGGGTAAGCAGATCAGAATGGATGATTATCCAGGTAACAATGGTCACTGCATATAATGAAATTCTTAGGCCCAGACCGCTTGTTATTTCACATATAAAGACCAAAAGCAACTTTGCATATGAACCAACACATAAATAGAATATAAAGTAAAATATATAAAAAGACTATATACAGACAGAATAAATATAGAAGCAAAGTAGAGAATAGTCCTTCATCCTGGTCTATCTCAAACCAAAACTCATACTAGTACAAAAAAAAGTTGCATATGATTAAACTGCTTTTCCTGTAACTGCATGAATTTCCATTTCCTCAAAGTGTGAGTCACACGAGTGTTACGACATACAGACGACAATGATTCTCCCCAAAATGAAATGATGGAAAATGGAAATTCAAACTGTCTTATGGAGGTTTCTCTGAGGCTGATTTTTGTGATGTTTATGAAACATTTTTAAGTTTGGAAAAAGTTCTAATTCTGACTTTTCCTGGATTTCAAATCAGTGGATTTCATAATCACCATGTAAACATGTGATGGTGGTCAAACTGTGTTGTGAGTGCAGATTAATGTATAATAAATACATTAATTACCATTCACGAGGAGCAGGAACAGCAGGAACATCTTCATCCTTCTGTAAAAAAAGTAAAAGAAGCACAAAGTCCTGTTAAATCTGCAGCTGGTCAAACAAAGACACTGCTCACAAACACTCAGACATCTCTCTAAATTTAAAGTATGCAGTGAAGATTACTTTCAATTCCAACAGGAAGTCTCCCATGTGACAAGAAAAAAAAAATCCCACAACTTCCACCTCAGCTGTCTTAAGCAGTGGGTTCTTTCATTTTTGTCAAACTGGGGTTTTAATGAGGGACAAGGCAAGTTTGGTCTGAATAATTTATGGAGCTCACAATTTAAAACCTCAGACTGGGTCGCTTTAATGCCTCATGTTACCTTTATTTTGTGAATCTATTCATGAAAGCATCACCACTGTCAAAAATAAGTTTGGGGTCTCTGAATTCATCCATTTATTTCCCACTTATCTCACTCAGAGTCGGGGTGTGGAGTGGGCAGCTGTATCGGTCACAGGTCGAGATCTCCGGTCCAGTTTGGGTTCCAGGTTGATACAGAAATGCAGTCAGGCGTTTGAGGTGCCTTTCATGTGTAGATGAACCATGTCACATGTCTTAATTGCACATACGTTACAGTCTTCTCACTTACATTTGGAGTTACATTGATGTCAGTATCTCATCATCATTAACCAATAGAGAAATCACAACATTTCCTTTCAATTCAATTTGATTTATATAGCACCAAATTACAACAGTCACCTCAAGGTGCTTTATACTGTGAGCTAGGCTAAATGCCACCTTAATGGGATGGAGGGGTTTGTGTGTCCCAGTGATCCCAGTGGATATGCTGTCCAAGCTTTTGCCCCCTGGTAGGGTCTCCCATGGCAAATTGGTCCTGGGTGAGATGCCAGACCAAGAGCAATTCCAACAACCCCTATGGAAGAAATATCAAGGGAAGTGTTTACCCTATTTGGGAATGGGTTACTGGAGCCCCACCCTGCCCTGGGGAGGGAGCTCGAAGGATGGCATCTGGTGGCCGGGTATTAGCCTATGGTGCCTGGGCTCTGGAACCAGTCTTCTGGAGAGGGGCTGGACTCTGTTCCAGTCTGGAGTTGCCCTCGGTGAGATGCGGCAAGCTGGGGTTAGGGTTACCCTCACCTATGGTCATGAGCTTTGGGTAGTGACCAAAAAAACAGGATCATAAGTACAAGATCATAGCTCAAAAAATGATTCAGAGTATTTGTTCATGCAGAATCAGATGTTCTTCCAGCAGTGTGATGTTCAGAGTTCAGCTGTGAGTTTAACATCCCAAAATATATCAGGAGGTTATGGCATGACACTGAAAACACTGTTAGATTAGATTAGATTAAACTTTATTAATCCCTTTAGAAATATTCCATCAGGGGAATTAACGTTCCAGTAGCAGCTTTTACAGGTAACACGAGCACACAGACACAGCAGAAATCACAATAGACAGACAGACAAATATTTCTTCATGTTGTCTGTTATCAGGCTTAGGCTGCTGCTCCTCCCCTTCCTCTGTGCCCCTGTTATAATATATATTCTTTAGTTTTTTTTTTACATGTGCAGAACTAAAAAAAACAGTTTAAACCCAAAGATGAGACAAAAGTGGAAATTTGTTAGTCAGTGTTATTGGAACAGAAACATGATGTCATCTTTCAGTCTGAACAGTTTGGTAACTTTTGGAAAGATATGGAAGTAAAATAAACTTAAATCATTACTGAGATCAAATAAACTGCTGACAAGTTTATAATTCTGAGTCATCAGCACCTGAGACACCTTCATTAACCTGAATCAGCTGACTGAGCACTCTATGCACAGCTGATCATGTCTTAACTTCCCCCAGTTAACCTCACTGAATTAAACTGTTTACACAAACTCCACATTTCCTGTATCTCTTTCAAATTAAAAGCTCACTTTTTTCAGTAAACAAACCCATTTTCTACAAGGCTTTTATTATGAAACATTTACTGAAACAAATTCAAACTTTTTATTTGAAGAAAATTGAACATCTGTGCCTGTGACTTGTATTATTCTTATATAACACAGGTAAACATGTATTACATGAGAATTAGAATAAGACACAGTGGGGGTAGCAGATTAGCAGGTAGCCAGTTAGGTTCAAAATGGTTCAAAAAGACAAAAAACAAGACACACAATCTAACCAACGCTACAGCCTACCAGGTGTTTGACCACCTGTTTGTGGTTAGGGGCAGGGTGAGTTCATCCAGCTGCTTTAGGCACTGTTACACATTTGGTACGCTGTGAAGAAAAATACAGAGGACCAACCAATGAATGCTTGTATGGAAGCTTGTTTCCAACACTAAAAATAAAATCGACATCCGTAACCCAAAATTTTGAGTTGAGTTGAAATTTCAAGTTAAATATCTCAAATTTTCATGTTAATAACTCAAAATTTGCCACTCAGGAAGCTCCCAGAAAAAGGTCATTTCCTTGTTACCTGGAAACAGATGCCGCCAGCACATGCGTACTTAAAATGTGGTAGCGACAGTATCAGTGAGCTCGCAGTTTCTAGCAACATGAACAAATTGTCGGCATGTTTTTAGCCATCAACGGTCAAAATGTCTTCTAGCAAAAAATCATAAAAGGACATAAAAGGTAAGGAATCAATGTTTTCATGATGATCTGTTGGACAGCTGATACCTTCAGCTTCCTGCTTCCGGTTAACAAGGAAATGATGTACCGATCACGGAGCTTCCTGACTGGCAGCGCTAAGTGGAAATTTTGAGTTATTAATGCAAAAATTTGAGATACATAACTTGAAATTTGGACATAATAACTCAAACACCAGTTTGAATCATGTGATCCTAAAATACTCCCGAATTTAGCAAAGATGTGTTTACATGTTGGATAAATTTAAATTATTTACAGCAGGCATTGAACAGTTGGAACCATTTAATAAAACATTTAATGACATCTTCAAAAATTAATATCACTGACTGAGTTCACCTTTTTGTACAGATATGAGCAATTTTAACTTCCTCGCAGCTGTTTGTATGGGCAGGTGACTCTGCATGGAGCCCTTTCTACCAGCAAAGAGTAGGTGAAATGAAGGAGTGTTTCAAGATTAGATTGTATTAAATCTTATCAAAACACACACACACACACACACACACACACACACACACACACACACACACAGATAAATTGTTCTTTATTCAGCAGTTCCCTTCAGTCAGTCTGGTAAATGTAGAACACCTTTGTTTACACTGAGAGCTCCCAGCTTCAGGAAACAGTGATTGAGGATGATGAGAAGACTGGAACATGAGGGTGGATTAAGCTGTGGATTATCAGATGATTAGACAATCTAACAACAAACTGATTATGGGTTTCTGGAAGTACACTTGCTGCAGCTTCCTGTTCAAAGAACATGTGGACCAGCTCAGTGCAGTGACAGCAGAGCAGAAAGCCCTGCAGATGGCCTGTTATGACCCAGTACTTTGCTCCAGTCCATAAAACAGACACAACAGCATCAATCACAGCCTGCCAACCTCTGGGAGGCATTGCAGCAGTCTCTGGGCCCATAGTAAAGACTCAGATACAGCTTTAACTGTATTAATGGTCTGTAGGTGCTCATGCTCTCCAGGGGCATTTGGGAGGGGCTGAAAGTAGAGCTGCTGCTCCTCCACATCAAAAGAAGCCAGTTGAGGTGGTTCAGGCATCTGACTGGGAGGAGGCCCCAGAGCAGATAAGCAGAAGAAAATGGATGGATGGATGGATGGATGGATGGATGGATGGATGGATGTAACATGTCACTGTTTTATGATTGTATGGGTAGGTGTGATGGGCCCCTGCTGCCTTTAGTCTAATTCATGATCTTTATTAGTTTAGTCTACTATGCACAGATTTCTATTTCTAACAGTCAGTGCATGACTGAAGCACAAACTCTAAGATCCATTTTATGCTTCTGTTGGTACTGTTATGCATTTGAACACCAGGGGGCAGTTACCTCTTGAGTTTCTACATTTTTGCAGGAAGGGTTCATTCATTCAAATGCTCACAAGGTGAGCTGCTTGAGAGCACACGGCTGTGGACCAGGCATCAGAAACTGCTTAGGTAATGTGCCACCAAGTATTGTAGAAGTTTTACACAAAGCATGTGGTATCACAGACACACAGGTCAGATGTTGCAGTGATTTGACTCACAAAAATATTGAAAGCAATCATTGTAGGATCAGATCTGTGTTTATCTTCCACTGATGGCCTCGGCTCAGTGGGACTTTGAAAACAGCATGCCGGGAGCAGGGCACTCTCAGCAGGTACCATGAGGACTGAGTGACTGCTCAGCTGGAGAGGAGTGCAGCCATCTCTGAAAATCAATAATCAATATCCTGATAGACTGAGCAGCTGTTTGAAGTATACACTGCTAAAAATTTCTTAAAGTTTAGTTTGGGTCACACAAACAGTCAGATTCTAACTTTACTCTGAGCTCATTTCAGTTTGCTTGTCTGCCAATGCTGATGATGTAACTGCATTTATTGCTGATCACAGTGATGCTCAAATATTACAGGAAAAGCTATCACTCTGTGAGCATGCATCCTCTGCCAGAGTTAAGTGGCAAAGAGTAAAGGGTTATTCTCAAGGGTTAGGAGAGTGGAGAAGCAAACAGCAGCCATTACGGGGCTGCAGTGGAGCAGTGAAGGGATCAAATGCCTCGGGGTTTTCTTGGCAGTGATGATTCCCAGCAGAATGTGCCTGATTGTCTTGATGTACATGTGTCCAGCCACAGTTGTCCTATGGGGGGGGGTGTTGGTTGCAACACACACAGATGTGGTCTGATCCTGCCTCTGTATTGCTACGCATGGTTAGGAATCTTGGCTATGAAACTGACCTGTTTTCCTTCGAACTGACTGGCATGGATATTTCAGGGACCTCCTCCCTCTACTTGTCTGTTCTTAAGGCATCAAAGTCTTAAGTGTTAAGAGAGACAGCACCATGTTGCATGTGAGTGTGGGGAAGAGCCCCTGTTCTACAACCCGCTTATTCAGTCAAAGTTACTTTGTTCTGCTAGCACACAAAGAGCGCTAGTAACAGCTGGCCTGACAATGCTGGCAGGGTTCAGATTGTGAGACCACTTCCATGGTCAGGCAGGAAACCGGTTTCAGATCGTTGTGTGTCCTGCAAAAGCTGGTGGAAGAAGTGTTGGATGTCCTTCCTGGTTTCTTTCAGCAAGCACTAGCTGTGGGTTCGACCAGTGGTTTGGACTGCTTTTCCACCATTGTCCATCAATGCTGCAGTAGAGGAAGAAGAAGAAAAGGAGGACAGTCTATCTTTTAGAACACCAGAGATAACATCTTAACGCCTCGAAGAAATCTTTGTATGCTGTGAGTGTGAGAGTCCTCAACAGAACTTTATTACTTGGTGCTTTGGTGTTTTTTGCTGCAGGTTGTTCTCCTAGAGGCAGCTGGAGGTCCTTGTACAAACCTCCCAGAGAGAAGCACAGTGCTGACCTCCAGTGGAGAATGGTACATGGCACAGGGGCTACAAACAGACATGGCAGATATAGATCCAAGGGCAGGAAGTCACTGTGTTTTCTGTCAGGTTTAGGAAACACTGGACCTTTGGCTTAACTGTCCCAGGCTGGCTAACCTTTTTCTTTATTGTATCAGAGGTTGCTGGTTTAGGATTTCTTTTAGGGGATACTCTTTTGAATTTTGGTCCAAGTACTCTGTCAGGCAGTGTATAAAGGTTTGTCTGGTTAACGTTCTCATATGTCAGGCTAAGATGAGCATTTGGCTCACTAGGAGGAAAAAAACAAAGGTGGCAGGATCTGTAGATTCTGAAATGATGTTCAGAGCAGGGTTATTATAGTTAATGAAAATAAACCAAATGACAAAATTAGATTTTTTTAAATTATAATTTAATAGTGTTAATGGTGGTTCCTTCCTGCTCTGATTGGAGGCTCTGAGGCTTCTCGAGGCTCATTAATGATGTTTGTGTGCAGAAATCAAACTGACTCCACTTTCATTCAAACTCTTTATTAAAAAGCAGCTCATGAATGCGAAGCTCATCTTTGCTGTAAGCTCTGATGGTTCCTGACAGTCAGCAGCTTTAGTCTTCTCATCTTCCTGCTGCTCTGACCTTTGACCCACATGAAGCTTCCAGAATATTCCTGTTTGATGGAAGCATTCATCCACAGAAGCTCTGACTCCACACTAACGTGACAGAGTCCAGATGCTCCATGGAGATCCATCAGGAACACCGGGAAAGACCACAGCGACAGTGAGGAGCAACACACTCTATATTCTGATTGTTCTGAGGTTCTAATGTGAGAAAAACAGCTGGAGAACATCTGGCTGAGGTTAGTTAGCTGTTAGCCATGAGCAGAGGAAAGCCAAAGCAAAGCTGCATCTTCATGCTTCTCAGTGAGGACATGGGTTCAGAGTAAATATGGCAGAGCCTCACTGAGGAGCTTCAACAAGCTGAATACACCAAACACTTTATACAGGATATAATAGAACAAGCTGACAGAGGCTCCTGTTCATCGTCAGCTCCTCCTCCTCTACTTTGACCAACAGATCCATGAAGCTTGAATTATGAAATATACGTTAGAGGAGCACCTTCGTGGTTCTCATTCCTGAAGAGACAAACAGAGACAGTCACATGGATCCATGGGAGCTGCTCACTACATTCAGCAGCAGTTACCATAGTGATCTAAGAGGTAAAGACGCAGGTAAAGCCTCCGACTCACCTCACTTCCTCTGTGCTTGGTGCCGTTGTCTACCTGCGAGCTTTAGAACATGACAAACAGAAGTGAGTCTCAGTGCTCATAAACTTATTTCTACATTAGACAAAAAGATCATGTAACTGTGGAAGTCTTTCCTCACAGATGTGGTTTATTGTGAACAGTGGAAACATTAGAATCAGGACTGGAACATCTAATCAGTGAAAGTGAAAGTCACATCATTCTTAAAAACATCTATAAGGAACATGGGACAGCTGAAGAGGTCATTCAGTGCTGTGACCGACAGAGAGGCTGAGAGGCTCAGCAGCAAAGATGTGGAGATTCAGCTCTCTGTGAAAGACTGTGTGGGCAAACAGTTCAACATTTTAAGAAGAACATCTGTCAGAAATGGTGAATCCATCATCTGAAGTTCAAAGATTCAAAGACATGAGAGCATACAGGGAGCAGCTGCAGAGCTTCAGGGCCTCAGCAACACTCTTGAACACCATGAGCAGCGAGCACAGCTCATCACTGCATCCACACAGCTTAACCTCCATCATGCAAAGAACCAACACAGGAACAAGATCCTTAAACACCTACACCTTGAATGTCTACATTCTCAGGATCTTTTGTGTATTTCACTGCAATGAAACATTGTGTGTGTTCCAGTTACCATAGGGACCTCTGTTACCTTCACCTTCCACATCCTCTCTAGCTCTTCTCTCAGCCCTTGGTTTTTATTGAGCTTTGCGTGTTTCTACTTCTTCAGACTCAGACACAGCTTTATTGTCAAACTATGAGACATAATGTGAAGGAAATATAGTTTCTCAGGTCTCAGTGTATGTGGAAGGTCAAACATAGAATTAGAATAATAAGTTCAGTGGTGATAACAGAATAGCAGAAAATCCTTCTCCTCACATACAAGGTCTTGAATAATCAGGCCCCATCTGGATCAGGGCTGGATCAGGTGACCCTGAACCCTCCCTTAGTTATGCTACAATAGGCCTAGGCTGCTG
Organism: Archocentrus centrarchus; assembly: GCF_007364275.1. NCBI lineage: Eukaryota > Metazoa > Chordata > Actinopteri > Cichliformes > Cichlidae > Archocentrus > Archocentrus centrarchus. Next base: position 6,467,553 of record NW_022060254.1, on the reverse strand, counting down.
GGGGGTTCCCATGATGCACTTTTCTTTTTATTAACTTCTTTTTACTCTGTTTATACCCCACTCTGCATTTAATCATTAGTTATTATTAATCTCTGTCTCTCCCCTCTCAGCAGATGACTGCCCCTCCCTGAGCCTGGTTCTGCTGGAGGTTTCTTCCTGTTAAAGGGAGTTTTTCCTTCCCACTGTCACCAAGTGCTGCTCATAGGGGGTCGTTTTGACTGTTGGGTTTTCTCTGTATTATTGTAGGATCTTTACCCACAATACAAAGCACCTTGAGGCGACTGTTTGTTGTGATTTGGCACTATATAAATAAAATTGAATTAAATTCAATTGAATAGTCAGTATATGGGGGTGGAACAGTTCAGGAGTCTGAACGCATCTGTTTTTCAGTCCAGATGTTTTTGCCCAGAAGCAGTGCAGCCTCCTGCCAGATGTGAGAGGAGTAAAAAGTCTGTGTATGGCATGGGTGGGGTCACGGAAGATATAGGTAGCTCTCTCCCTGCATCTGGTGGTGTAGATGTCTCTGATCAGTGGCAAGCTGCACCCAATGGTTCTATGTGCAGAATTAACCACTCTCTCTAGCACCTCCTTCTCTGCCACCCTGCACTGAGTGTACCACACAGTGAGGCAGGTAGTCATGACACTTTCCACCACACAGCTGTAAAAGGACCTGAAGGTGTCTTTAGGTCTGCCCTCTTCAAATTCCTCAGGAAATACAGGCATTGGTGGGGTTTCTTTACAGCTGTGGTGCAACCAGTGAATGTGCTGGTGAGGTACACCAAGGCATTTAATGAAAGGAACCATTTCCATCACTGTCCCTTGATGGATGGGGCACAGCAGCAGTCCTACAGAAATCCACCACCATCTCATTGGTCTTCTTGACATTGATAATGAGGGTGTTGTCTTTGCACCAGCATGTCAGATCTTCTGCTTCCCACCTGTACACTGACTGATCCCAGTGGCTGATGAGACCAGCCACCACTGTGTCATCTGCAAACTTAGCTTGTCCATCTGTATATGGGAGTCCCACAGGATCTTAGCTCTGTTGTTCTCAACCACCCTTGGGGGTGTATTCCATTTTGACCTCTGGACTTCCAGGTCATACTCAGCACAAATGTTCCTGTATACGATGCCAGCCACTTGGTTATGGTGTTCCATGTATGCCCTGCCTGCTAGCATCTTGCACCCTGCTGTTATGTGCTGTATTGTCTCAGGGGCATCTCTGCACAGCCTGCACCTGTGGTATTGCCTGGTGTGGTACACCCCAGCCTGTATTGATCTTGTACTCAGCGCTTGCTCTTGTGCTGCCATGATTAGTGCCTCTGTGCTGTCTGTCAGTCCAGCTTTGTTCAGCCATTGGTAGGATTTCTCTATGTCAGCCACTTCTTCTATCTGCCGGTGGTACATGCCGTGCAGAGGCCTGTCCTTCCATGATGGTTCCTGTTCTTGTTCCTTTTCATTCTTTGATTTCTGCTTCCTGAGGCACTAAGCTCATGATCATTTATGGCCATCTTCCTGATGTACTCATGGATCTTTGTTGTTTCATCTAGGACAGTGGTTCTGACACTCCCTAGTCCTCGGCCTCCTTCCTTTCACTTAGCGTACAGTCTCAGGGTGCTGGATTTGGGGTGAAAGCCTCCATGCATGGTATGGAGCTTTCTTGTCTTAACATCAGTGGCTTCTATCTCCTCCTTTGGCCAGCTTATTATCCCTGCAGGGTATCTGACAACTGGCAGGGCGTAGGTGTTGATTGCTCGGATATTGTTCTTCCCATTCAGCTGACTCCTCAGGACTTGTCTTACCCTCTGCAGGTACTTGGCAGTTGCAGCTTTCCTAGCGGCCTCTTCATGGTTGCCATTTGTCTGTGGGATTCCAAGGTACTTGTAGCTGTCCTCAGTGTCTGCAATGTTGCCTTCTGGTAGTGCAGTTCCCTCAGTTCTGACTACTTTTCCTCTTTTTGTTATCATCTGACTACCCTTCTCCAGTCCGAATGACATTCCAGTGTTATTGCTGTCCCAGTGGTGTGGATCAGTAAATCGATGTCTTGGGTACCCACCCAGGGCTAAGGAGGAAGAGCAGGTCATCTCCTAATTGGAAGATTGGTGGTTCGATTCTTGGCTCCAGTCTGCACACTAAAAGTATCCTTGGGAAAGATACCAAACCCCAAGTTGCTTTCTGCTGCAACCTTCAGGGTATGAATGTGTGTTAGATAGATAGCGCTTTGATATAGAAAAAAATAGTGCTTGTACAAATGTGTGTCAATGGGTAAAAGGAAATGTATTGTATAAAGCACTTTGGGTGCTCAACTAGAGTAGAAAAGCATTATATGAGTGCTTTTCTACTCTAGTGGAACATTTACCATTTGTTCACTCCTGGCATACAGCTTAATGTCATCCATGCACAGAAGGTTCTCCACATCCCCATTGAGTTCCTGATGAAGCCTCTTAGGGTTTCATTTGATCTTATACAGTTTTAGGCATTGCAGGACCTATGTGTACTGCATCTAATGTGGGATTTTTTTTCATGGTTTTATACTCATTTTATACTCATTTTTGTATGTTTTTCTATACCATTTTTATATGTTTTTACACTACTTTTGTTTATACGAACAGTTTTGATGGGCTATAAATTGCTTTTGATGACTTTAAATCAAGTTGTTTTTTTAGTATGTGTACTCTCTGGTGTACTTCAAGCAATTAGCCAAGGCTGTGATCCTTTGCTTGGCAGTTTCAAAGGCCTCGGGTATGGACAGCTTTCTGTTCTTATATACAGGTGCTGGTCATAAAATTAGAATATCATGAAAAAGTTGATTTATTTCAGTAATTCCATTCAAAAAGTGAAACTTGTATATTATATTTATTCATTCATTCATACACAGACTGATATATTTCAAATGTTTGTTTCTTTTAATTTTGATGATTATAACTGACAACTAATGAAAACCCCAAATTCAGTATCTCAGAAAATTAGAATATTGTGAAAAGGTTCAATATTGAAGACACCTGGTGCCACACTCTAATCAGCTAATTAACTCCAAACACCTGCAAAGGCCTTTAAATGGTCTCTCAGTCTAGTTCTGTAGGCTACACAATCATGGGGAAGACTGCTGACTTGACAGTTGTCCAAAAGATGACCTTTGACATCTTGCAGAAGGAGGGCAAGACACAAAGGTCATTGCTAAAGAGGCTGGCTGTTCACAGAGCTCTGTGTCCAAGCACATTAATAGAGAGGCGAAGGGAAGGAAAAGATGTGGTAGAAAAAAGTGTCCAACAACAGGGATAACTGCACCCTGGAGAGGATTGTGGAACAAAAGCCATTGAACAATGTGGGGGAGATTCACAAAGAGTGGACTGCAGCTGGAGTCAGTGCTTCAAGAACCACCACACACAGACGTATGCAGACATGGGTTTCAGCTGTCGCAGTCCTCGTGTTGAGCCACTCTTGAACAGAGACGGCGTCAGAAGCGTCTCGTCTGGGCTAAAGACAAAAAGGACTGGACTGCTGCTGAGTGCTCCAAAGTTATGTTCTCTGATCAAAGTCAATGTTGCATTTCCTTTGGAAATCAAGGTCCCAGAGTCTGGAGGAAGAGGAGAGGCACAGAATCCACGCTGGCTGAGGTCCAGTGTAAAGTTTCAGTTTTAGAGCACTTAATGCTTCCTGCTGCTGACCAACTTTATGGAGATGCAGATTTCATTTTCCAACAGGACTTGGCACCTGCACACAGTGCCAAAGCTACCAGTACCTGCTTTAAGGACCATGGTATCCCTGTTCTTCATTGGCCAGCAAACTCACCTGACCTTAACCCCATAGAAAATCTATGGGCTATTGTGAAGAGGAAGATGTGATACGCCAGACCCAACAATTCAGAAGAGCTGAAGGCCACTATCAGAGCAACCTGGGCTCTCATAACACCTGAGCAGTGCCACAGACTGATCGACTCCATGCCACTCTGCATTGCTGCAGTAATCCAGGCAAAAGGAGCCCAAACTAAGTACTGAGTGCAGTACATACTCATACTTTTCATGTTCATACTTTTCAATTGGCCAATCCTTTTTTTGTATTGGTCTGAAGTAATCTAATTTTCTGAGATACTGAATTTGGAGTTTTCATTAGTTGTCAGTTGCAATCATCAAAATTAAAACAAACAAACAAACATTTGTAATATATCAGTGTGTAATGAATGAATATAATATACAAGTTTCACTTTTTGAATGGAATTACTGAAATAAATCAACTTTTTCATGATATTCTAATTTTATGACCAGCACCTGTAGTCGTTTTCTACTCTACTTCATACAACATGCCCCATTCACCATTCACACACATTCATACTCCAACTTATCATCACTATGCCCTGGTTCCTCAACACCTGACGCAGACCTTGTTAATCTGGTCTGGTCAATACCAAGTGACAGCAACATCAAGAAGAAAGAACACGAGAAGCTCAATGAGTACCAAGGGCTCAGAGAAGAGCTAGAAAGGACGTGGAAGGTGAAGGTAACAGTGGTCCCAGCAGTTATTGAAACACTTGGAGCAGTGACTCCCAAACTAGGAGAGAGGCTCCAGCAGATTCCAGGAATAACATCTAGAACCTCTGTCCAGAAGAGCACAGAACTGGGAACAGCTAAGATACTGCACAGGAGGTAGGAGCTTGAAGGACAATGACCACCTGAAAGACGAGCTGGGAATTTTTTTTTTTTTTTTAGTTTCTCCACTAAAGCAGCAAGAGATGGAGGAACTGCTGTTAGTGGATTAAAATCTTTATGTTACTGTGAACTATCGTAACATTTGATTACTCTGTTTATTCAACATTCACGCTGACATAGTGATTTGTTTGCTGACCTTCAACATGGAGTATCACTGATTTTTGTAGCAGGATGTAATCACCATTGTAGCATATGGTGCAGGTGTAGACTCCACTGTCAGTGAGGCGAGGCTTTTTCAGTTTCAGACTGAAGTATCCAGTTCTCAATGGATCTTCATCCATCTCCGTGCGACCTTCATAATCCTGGTCCTGTTTGTGTGTGTGATTGGTTCCTCTCTCATACACGTGGATGATCACGTCTTTGGGTTCAGTGAGTTTCCACTCCACTGTGATGTCCTCAGGAAGCTCAAGTGTGGTTTTAATCGGCAGCAGAGCAAACCTTTCCCCCTGTGTCACCTTCATTATCTCTGGCTGGAGACCTGAGACAAGTACATGAGGAGTACAGACAGACAGACAGACAGACAGACAGACAGACAGGTGTCAGTGAGTGTGATCCTCCATCATCTCCTCTGCTGTGGAACCAGCAGCTCTTCACTCCTGTTTCAGTGTTTCCTCTGACTTGGAGCTGAACTGATTGTGTGTTGATGTGTGAGGCTGCACAAACAGCTGCTTTGCTTTCTGCTGACTCACATTTATTCTCACACAGCTGCAAACAGCTGACTGAAATCCTGCACACAGTGATGTTTGTGTAGAGGATGTTGTGGACAGTGTGTGTTTAATGGTTTCATGTGCAATCAGCTCAGTGATCAGTGTCAGTGAATGGAAGCAGCTTCTTACTAGCAGCAGGTCAGAGTGATGAAGATGATGAAGAGCTTCAGCAATGAGGAGCTGCAGCTCAGTGACAAACACATTTACACACTCATCACTTCATGTGTGTGTTCATGTGTGCCATGATCCAGCAGTTTGTATTGGATGGAAAATTGAACCGTGAGCAGAGTTTGATTCTCAAATGTTTCTTTCTTTGAGTTTGTTTTTGTCATATCAGGTTATCACAGATTCATCAGCAGCTCTTTGATGTCACTCTGATTCACACTGAGGACAAACTCCTCTCACACTCACCTCTGACACTTAGAGTCACTGATTTCTGTTCCTTGATGCTTCCATCCTCATCATAGACAGTGCAGGTGTAGACTCCACTGTCAGTAAGTTGGAGGTCTTTCAGTTTCAGACTGAGGTCTTTAGATCTCAGGGGCTCTTCATCCATTTCTGTGCGACCTCTGTAATCCTTGTCCTGTTTGTCTGGCTGATGTTTTCCCCTCTCATGAACATGGACCATCATGTATTTGAGTTGTTTGAGTCTCCACTCCACCATGAACTTCTGAGGAAGATCTACAGTGGGTTGAAAGGCAGCAGACCAGACTCCCGTTCCTGTGTCACACGCATCACCTCCATCTCAGGATCTGCAAATAAAACATATAGTAGACAGACAGACAAACAGACAGACAAACAGACAGACAGGTGTCAGTGAGTGTGATCCTCCATCATCTCCTCTGCTGTGGAACCAGCAGCTCTTCACTCCTGTTTCAGTGTTTCCTCTGACTTGGAGCTGAACTGATTGTGTGTTGATGTGTGAGGCTGCACAAACAGCTGCTTTGCTTTCTGCTGACTCACATTTATTCTCACACAGCTGCAAACAGCTGGATACACTCACCTCTGACTCTGAGTGTAACTGATTTCTTCAGCAACATGAGTCCATCCTCATCATAGACGGTGCAGGTGTAGACTCCACTGTCTGTAAGTGGAGGTCTTTCAGGGTCAGACTGAGGTCTCCAGTTCTCAGGGGCTCTTTAACCATCTCTGTGCGACCTCTGTAAACCTTGTCCTGTTTGTCTGGCTGATTGGTTCCACTCTCATAAACATGGACCATCATGTCTTTGTGTTCAGTGAGTCTCCACTTCACTGTGGCGTCCTGAGGAAGCTTAGCTGTGGTTGTAAATCGCAGCTGGACAGATTTCTGTCCCTGCATCACCTCCAATATCTGTGGCTGGAGACCTGAAACATACGCATGAAGAGCAGAGATGTCAGAGTGTGATTCCCCATCATTCAGTTCAGTTCAATTAAGTTTTATTTATATAGCACCAAAGCACAGCAAACAGTCGCCTCAAGGCGCTTTGTATTGTGGGTAAAGACCCTACAATAATACAGAGAAAACCCAACAGTCAAAACGACCCCCTATGAGCAGCACTTGGTGACAGTGGGAAGTAAAAACTCCCTTTAACAGGAAGAAACCTCCAGCAGAACCAGGCTCAGGGAGGGGCAGTCATCTGCTGAGGGGGGAGAGAGAGAGAATAATAATAACTAATGATTAAATACAGAGTGTTGTATAAATAAAGTAAATAAGGTGAATGGAAAGAAATATTTTTTGTTAGATGACCTGTTTTAGTGCATTATGTGAACCCCCCAGCAGACTAGGCCTATAGCAGCATAACTAAGGGATGGTTCAGGGTCACCTGATCCAGTCCTAACTATAAGCTTGATCATAAAGGAAAGTTTTGCTCAGGCACCAGACCACTTTCTTTCTTACCATGTTTTCTTAGCTGGTTATTTATTCTATTTACTTAAATTATTCTATTTATTTGTAAATGTACAGTGAACACAGTTTCTTCAACTTGAACTGGACGGGCCTCAGAATCTGATTTTCATTCCTCTCATGTTTACATGAGAAAAATGACAACAAAGTTTTTTGAATCTTGAATCTTTTAAGCCTAATCTTAAAAATAGAGAGAGTGTCTGTCTCCTCCATCCAGACTGGGAGCCAGCAGTCTGAGAGTGAAGTGCTCTGTTGGGGTGATATGGTACTATGAGGTCTTTAAGATAAGATGGGGCTTGATTATTCAAGACCTTGTATGTGAGGAGAAGGATTTTAAATTCTATTCTAGATTTAACAGGGAGCCAATGAAGAGAAGCCAATATGGGAGAAATCTGCTCTCTCTTTCTAGTCCCTGTCAGTACTCTAGCTGCAGCATTTTGGATCAGCTGAAGGCTTTTCAGGGAGCTTTCAGGACAGCCTGATAATAATGAATTACAATAGTCCAGCCTAGAAGTAATAAATGCATGAATTAGCTTTTCAGCATCACTCTGAGAAAGGATGTTTCTAATTTTAGAAATATTGCGCAAATGCAAAAAAGCGGTCCTACATATTTGTTTAATATGTGCATTGAAGGACATATCCTGGTCAAAAATGACTCCAAGATTTCTCACAGTGTTACTGGAGGCCAAAGTAATGCCATCCAGAGTAAGTATCTGGTTAGACACCATGTTTCTAGCCTGTAGGGGGAGCTAGAGACATCACTGAACTCACAAAGACTAAAACAGTGTTGTTGCATACAGACACACACACAGTCTAATGCTTTGACTGTAACTGTGTGTTACAGAGCAGTCGACTGACGGTGAAGTTGTGTATTCCTCATTGAGAGCAGCTAACATTTACATTTATGTCTTTGAGGCATTCCTGCAGTTTAACTAATTGATGTGTGTCATCTGGCTTCATGAACAGATAAAGCGGAGTATAGCAATGAAAATGTATTTAATGCTTTTTTAATAATACTGCCTAAAGGAATAATGTGTAGTGTAAATAAAACTGGTTCTAGCACAGATGTCATGATCCTGGGCTGTTAGCCCAGTGTTTTGTGTCCTTATCTCTCTTATTATGTTTATTAGTCTTCTTATCATTTGGATTCTCAGTTTTAGTTTTGAGTTTAGCCTCGTTCACTACTTCCCATTGTTCCTGTTTTATTGTGTCTTGTCCCTGTACTTTACGCTTACCCTCTGTCCTCATGTCAAGTTCTTGTGTCTTAGTCTTAGTCTGCGTTCCTGTCGCCGTCTAGTTGTTTTCTGTTTTATTTTGACAGTTTTCTTGTATCTGTGTGTTGTGTTCAGTTTGCTTCCCCTTGTCTTGTCAGTGTAATTTGGTTCACCCATGTTCCCAGCTGTGTGCACTTCCCTCAGCAGCCCTCTTGTGTATTTAAGTCCTGAGTTTCCCCTGCTTATTGGTGCTTCCTTGTGTCTGTCTTGCTGGTCATTGTTGCAGTTATCTTTGTCACCTACTGCGGATTCTCAAGTCATGCTTATTTTCAAGCTAAGTTGTTCAGTTTAGTCAAGTCAAGCTTTGTGAGCTATGACACTGCTGGCACCTGACCAGCTCTGTTACACGTGTTCTTCAAGCAATAAAAGTTGAAGCTTAAGTTTATTCCAGCCCCCTGAGTCCTGCACTTGGGGTCCTCTTCCTTACCTGCCACAGCAGTACATGACAACAGAACCCTGTGGAACTCCATAATTAACCATTTTTTAAGTAATTTTTAATTACCACAACCCTAAAAGCTTGCAGTATGTAGCCAATCAATAAAGAAAGATTGGTCATATTCAAGATTGATTAATTACTTGAACAGTCTAGTAGGAATGGGGTCTAATAACGTTGATGACGTATGAAGTGACAGCTGAAGCCTCGAGAGCCAGCCGTACCATGTGACCGATTCAGGAAATAGTTTGTATGTTTGGCATGCCATTTGAAATATAAAGGGTGGTTCATGGCCGGATGTCTTGGCGTGGCTCTTGACCCGCTCCCTTGGCAGTTGTGGCCTGGGGGTGGCTCGGGCCTCTTTGGTGTTGGGGGGCTCTGCTGGGTGTCGGCCAGTTCTCGGGCACCTGGGGCCTTGGGGCCGCATTCGTGGCCCGTGCGGGGGGTGCCGGCCTGCGGCGGGGGTTGGCTGCTCATTGCCTCTGCCTCTCTGGACTCTTGCCGTTTGGCCGTGAGGGGGTCCGTCTGGGGTCTCCCTCCTTCCTCCTCTGGGGTGTGTGCGCACTTGCCATCAGGATGTGTGGCCTCTCGTCTTCTGAGGTCCTAGTGGGCTGTGGATAGGCCGCGTCCCCTGGGTCCTTCCCCGTTCGCCTCTGGATCACGGGGGGCGTGATTGCAGTTTCTTGCCTCCATTGGTGAGTACGTTCCATGACAGAGGCACATACACACATTATTTGCAAGCAACAGCAGGATTGTGTGTGTGTGTGTGTGTGCGTGCGTCTGTGTGTAGATATGTGTATGTATATGTGTGGATATCATTCTTTGATTATTCTTTTCTCACCTTTGTTTTGTTTTTGTTTTGTTTGTTTGTTTGTTTGTTTGTTTGTTTTTCTCTTTTCTTTTTTTCTTTTCTCTTTCTCACTCCTTTTCCTACCCTTTCCTTTCTGCCTGTCAAGCCTGGTGTAAATAAATAAAATTAAATTAAAATACAAACTAACTAAATACATACTAACAAGAGTAGCCTATTGTAAAACTTACAGAGCTATTCTTGGGAAAGCAAATATGTTTGGTACACCAGCGCATTCGGATCATATTCCGATTGCAAAAACTGGCAGACATGACAAAAAAAAAAAAAAAAAAGGAATATGAAGGGCACACACAGACACACACACACAGACACACACAGAACCCCAGCTTCATCTGTGCCATGTGAAAAGTTATTTTCTAAAGCAGATGAAATCATCTAACAAAAAGAAAGAAAATGCCTGAAGCCCAGCGCTGTGGAAACGCTGTTATTTTAAATAAAAATGAATAAATAAAATGTCCCTAGTGACACAGTTATGTAATATAATAACATTCATATCACAATTTGTTTCTGTTTTCCCTTTTGACCCCACCATTGTATCATAAAGACAGACACCATGTTAATAAGTTCATAATTTATGCATTGACATCACAAACATCATTCATTCATTTATTCAGTTCAAAGATTTATGTACCAAAGCCCTGGTGTGATTACACTCACGCTGCCTGTTTTAAATTTTCTGTCCACTTGATGGCGCAGCAGGGCAAATGAAGCACCGAGAAGCATCGACCTCATGGGTCAAACTTGTGAAACATCATCACTCTCAGCCCAAGTTCTGTTCCAAATCATAGTTCACATAAAAGAGAAAAAAATAAATAAATAAATAAAATCCAAGATGGCGGTAGCATAAGACAGCATAAGGCTTTCAGTACCAGTTCTCTAATTTGCAATTTCCTCTGCACTGCCTTGCATAAGAGCATAGTTAAGAACTCCTTTATCTTGTAAGACTATCTTACTCCCAGGAAGATGCCAAAATCAGCCCAAAAAAGAACCAGTGATCACAGCAAGTGGGATAAAACTTCGGTGACTGCTGATAAGGACCACGACTATACCGGCTTAGTTATTGGCGCCCTACAAACCGAGGCTGACGATGAAGAGGATTTTCTGCCGCTCCTGGTAACACCAAGTAAGCCTCCTGATGCCAAGAAACATTTCCAAATGGCTCCCAAACAGCTGGCAACTCAAACCCCGATGATGCTACTGCTATGCTTGCTAATCTGACCTCAGACTTCATGGAGTCCCTGAGGACGAGAAGGAGGACGTGATGGAGGAGGTACTGCGGGTTTGCCAAGAGTCTGTACCTTTCTGCTTAACCCGTCATAAGCAGCCTTACCGAGGCCCAACAGCTGCCCAGATTTCCTGAATTGTAACAACAAGCCAGGTGTCTCCAGGTCCAATTCGGAGAAATCCTAGTGTCAATAAGCTGAATGTGTATGTCCTCCATTGACAGTTCAGCCAGACATGTCATCTTCCACTCACACAGGAATTCATAACGTAGCCAGCCGGGAATGTCAATTGGATAAGAGGGAATAGCGCTCTCTTTTCCTCAATCCCGTCATGGTGAAAATTTGATCAAAATAATGGCGTTGAGAGACCAGCTGACCAGATCCATAATTATAAATTCTAGTTCGGAAGCTTTGTGAAGAGAGACTCTAAAGCAGCAAAGCAGGATAAAAAAGGAAGGGCTGGGAGAGAAGAAAAGTGCGTCCACCTCCGCTGAGGAGCTGAGGAGTTCCTTTTAGTAGCTCAGCTTCTGGCTGATTATATTAAAACTGGGCTCTCTGTTGCTGATAAAGTGGTCACGTTAGGGATTATTTTTTACTCAATGAATACAGGACATATGTTTAAAGGTAAACTTCAGTAAATTAAATAATTAACAGTGGATCAACCAAATAATAAACGATTAAATAATACAGACAGAGGGCAACAGATCAGAAACTACTAACTTCTCTGTTTCAGAGCATCTATCTCGAGGACCGGACACAGAACGTACAATTAGAACATCACCAACGTCACCATGTTCTGTTATTAATCTGGACAAGATTCCTCTGTATTGATCAAATTAGAACATCAGGAAGAAGATGTGCCTATGACTGAGAGGAATCTGAGTCATGGAAAACCAGCCAGAACGCGCCCAGAGATTGTTTATGCTTAGATAACGTGTATAAAAATGTTTTGGTTAGACAGGAACACGAGCTCAGAGAGAGAGCACACACACACAGGCTGTCTCTTCTGAGTCCCCACATGCATGTGTGCTTCTTCTGATCCTTTAATACAATAAATGTTTTACTTTTTTAATTAAAGGGTTTCAGGTGTCTTCCTTCACAAAAAACCTGTTTACCTGACAGTCACATTAACTCAACTGGCAGATGATACTACCTTATTTTTAAAGGACGAGAACCAAATCCTCTTAGCCATCAAGGAAATTAGCACTTTCTCTAAAGCCTCTGGTCTTCATCTTAACCTTAAAAAATGTGAAATAATGGCTGTTAAGGGCTGCTCCAAATCCTCAATTGAAGGCATACCAGTTAAAGAAGAGGTCATCTATTTAGGCATAACCATTACAAAGGATCAGAAAAGAAGAAGCTCTCTAAACTTTGACCCTCTATTTCTAAAGGCTAGAAAAAGATTTAATGGGTGGTTAGTAAGAGATCTTTCATTGCGTGGTCGTATTAAAACAGTTACTTTAATGAATTCATATGAAAACGGAGGACTTAACTGCTTATCATTCTCTATTCTAAATAACACCTTTAAGATAAACTGGATTCATCAATTTTTAAATCTCCAGCCTTTATTTGGAACATCATACCCTTCCATATTTTCTCTAAATTTGGTGGTTTCAATTTCTTTCTGGTTTGTAATTCTGATATACAAAAACTCCCAAACAAACTCTAATTTTCACTGTCAGACCTTCTTATCATGGTTACTCATATACAAGCACGACTTCTCTCCTCACTGGTATTTCATATGGAATAATAAGGACATTTTATATAAGAAGAACACTTTATTCCTGGATACCTGGTTTAGTCACAGCATTATTCTGGTAGATCAGCTGTTCAACAGTGTTGGCACGTTGCTAAGTTATGAGGAATTTCTCTCTAAATTTAATATTCCCATCTCTTCCGGAGAATATGCAAAAGTTTTTGGTGCTATTTCAACGAAGATTTGCATGTTATTCAAACAAGGACAAGACTAACTTATCACCAGTCTCCGACTCTTACCCCCATACATTCTCCTGTTCATGACAATAACAGGGCAATTAGATCCCTGTTTCAGAAGGAGGTGGAATGGCTTTCAGGGTAATATATCTTGGAAATCTGCTCCCAAATCACTTTCTTCTCACTAACAAGGTAAAAGAAGTGTCCTTTAAACTCCTACACAGGATCTACCCTGTAGAGAGCACCTAAAGAAATTCAACTCTGACATTATTGTAAACTGTACATTCTGTGACCTTTTCCCAGAGTCTATCACTCATTTGTTCTGGAAGTGTCCGCACTCTAAAGAATTTTGGCAACATTTTTGTAACTATGTGGACTCAAAAATATCAGCAAGCTTTCAGCTGTATTGGGAACATGTCCTGTTTGGGAAGACCATCCGCCACCTTCAGCCTGTTAGCCGAGGATGTAGACTGATAGTGGACTCAGTACTACTGTCCACCGTGTCTGCAGCCCTGCGCAGGATTCTTTGTGTGACATCTACACTATAATCACAATCACTGTGGGCTGCATCGACCCAGTGTGTACATTTCCACAGTGGGGCCTTCAGGTTACACCGTCGGTTACAATCTGTCACTGCTGTTCAACAGTCTCTGATCTGTTCCTGTCCCGGCCTCTGCCAGGCTCGTTCTGTGGCTCTCTTTGACTGTCTTCATAATTCTTCTCACTCTTTTGACAATGATTCTTTTTCTCAAGTCTAAACTGATTTGTATTGTTTTTGGCTTTCTCAGGTGAAGCTCTAACCTTTGCTGTAATCTTTGTACAGTTTTTATATGTAAGCTGGAAGCTGGTCCTCAGCTGTAGCTTGGTTTTAGAGCTCATCATTGCACAGCAGTGCTAATAGCTCTCACCCCGATTTAATTATTTTATTGTGTGCAAACAGAAATAATTTGTGCTTTCTAAAGAAAACTAGTATGTTTACAAATGTTGGTCCCTTGATCTGCTAACAAAAAGCATTTAATTTCATAGCGGGGGTAATAATTCTGCCCTCATCTGTACGATGATGTGCTGTTACGCACTTCAGGATTTAAAGATATATTAAAACCTTTATTTCCTTACAGTAGTATTCTGAGTTTTGTTTTGAAATTCCTTTTGTATATTATATATTTATTGAGTTTAAAGCAGTAACATGCCTGTTTCACACAGCTGCTAAATAACTGCTCTGTGCTTCATTGTGCTTCACTGCATTTAGAAATAATTCAACATTTATAAAGTTTATCAGTGCTGTCATTAAACATGATAGATATGAGTGTATTAATCAAGAATAAATCATGTATATCCATAGTTATAAATGACACACTGAGGAGGAGTGATGCTTTATAGATGAACTAATATCTGACTGAAGGATCAGAGTGTGTAGTTATCATAAAGTGTTACTTTGTGTTTTGGTAGCTGTCTCACAGTCATGTTCAGTCGCTGGTTGATGATTGAACAGTGATCATTTCCATTATAAGATCACATCACCTACACCCTGCTGTGTTTGCTTGTGTTTCATTTTTCTTGAGGAAAGGGAGAACATCCGTGTCATATTTTTATATTTTTATATGCGACATAAGAGGACAGATGAACTGGGAAACATCAATGACCAATATAATCAATAATAAAAATGTAAAAAGGCAAAGATAAGCCAGTACATGATACAGCCTCCGAGTGTATTTACAGTGTAAGATGAAGACATTTGATGGTTTTTCTGCTAAAATACACAATTTAAATCTACTTACAGCATAATTATTATTTTTTTCCCATAAAAACTTGAATTATTACTCCCTTATTCTAATACGTGCAAGTATTTGCAGGTAAATTGCAGCTCCTCCGTGGCTGCAGAAACAGCAGCTGCTACACAAACATGTGTTTGTGTGCACATGTGAAATATTATAGATGTGGCACATGGGTCTAAGAATTTCACAGTGATGTGCCGTTGTTACCTGTGCATGACAATAATAATAAACTAAACAGGAGCTTCATCAGAGCTCAGATCAGCTCAGAGAGTCGCTCTCAGCAGCTTCTGAAGCTCTTTAGAAACCACACACACATCATAACACACTGACACACACTCACATACGTTTAATGATCTTCATCCTTTTACGTGCCAAACACACACAGAGACCAACGACAGCAGCCAGGAGAAGCAGAGCAGCCAGGGAAATCTGCCAGACTGGAAGAGTAAAAGGATCTTCTGTAACAACACAAACACAAAGAGCCTGAACATCATCCAACATGTTTGTATGAACTCACATCAAAGTTCACCTCTACTCTGACCCCTATCCAGAGCACTGACCTTTGACCTTCAGTTGTACCTCAGTCTGGTTCAGCTCTCGTCCAAACCTGCGGGTGGTGCAGGTGTAGGTTCCACTGTCAGAGCCTGTAGGGTTCCTCAGAGTCAGGCTGAGGTCTCCAGTCTGCAGAGCGTCGGCTCTCATTGATGTTCGGTTGGCGTAACGATCGTTCTGGAGATCAGGAACATCGCCGCTCTGCAGACGCACGTGGACTGTTTGGATCTTGAGCTCCTTGCG
Source organism: Archocentrus centrarchus (assembly GCF_007364275.1). Classification (NCBI taxonomy): domain Eukaryota; kingdom Metazoa; phylum Chordata; class Actinopteri; order Cichliformes; family Cichlidae; genus Archocentrus; species Archocentrus centrarchus. Next base: position 6,451,958 of record NW_022060254.1, on the reverse strand, counting down.
GTCCCACACTGCTGCTGTGAATTTGCTGAAAACATCAGCTGGTACCTGACAGGGCAGCAGGACAGACTCCGCCCCCTCATTTACCTCCACCTCCACTCCTGAGGCATGCTGGGAAACTGAGGAGAGAATCATGAAACAGGTGAGTGCTGTGATTTCAGCCTCATTTCTCTGATCTGTGTCGTCTCCTCTGTCATGTGACCTGAAAGCAGTGTCAGACCCCATGCTGAAGGAGGTCTCCGCTCCTAAAACGCATCAGGAGGACAGAGGAGAGAAGAGGCTGAGGAGGAGCTGTGATGGAGGATGCTCAGATGTGTTTTTCTCTGTAGGTATAAAGGGGCGTGGCCACAGCTGGAAGGTGGAGGGGGGAGGAGTCTTTGAACATCTGCTCATTTTATTCAGAAGCTCTTTGAATCTCTAAGAGGATCAGAGTCTGTTTCTGTGTGACTAAAAAGCTCTGATCTCTGTCACCCTGATGCATGCTGGGAGTTTGATACTCTCAGTACTCGAGTACGTGGAGTAACTGTATCAGAGAGCTGAGCTCAGGACGTCCTGATTCTCACCACCTGCACTCCGGAGAGAAATGACGTGCACGTACACACAGCTGTGCACGCTTCAATAAGTAGATACAAGGAGGGCATTCATGGTGTGTTCAGGGGTGCCTCCTAAACCCAGTAATCTCTACTCCAGGGGTGTCAAACTCCCAGCCCGCGGACCGCTTCCGGTCACGCCCCCTACTTCCGGTCCGCGAATTGATGTCAAAAATAACATCCAAATTGGCCCTTTAAGTTACTTTTTTGACATTCTGATTAACCCTACACTGCATGAAAAGTGGGGTTTTCGACAGTTTCTTGTATGTAATATTGCTGCGAGCCTTGAGCTTTAGGGCTCTCAGCAGGAGGCTTTGGCCAGAACAGTAAACTGTAGGGAAACTGCCGTGTCAGTGCTCCCTCAGCTCCCCCCTCTCCTCAGGTCTAGGACAGGCTCTCATATGTAAAGGAGGTTTCTGTGAGTCATACAAATGCAAAGCAAGAACTCACCAGTACTCACCAGTACTCACCAGTGGTCACCAGTACTCACCAGTGGTCACCAGTACTCGCCAGTGGTCTACCCCTCCCAACAGTTGTAAGCAGCATATTTTTATTTTGAGATATATGTAATCAAATTTACATTATCATCTTTTAAGCCTTTTCCATTACAGTGTGACTACACATAAATTATACAGCGAAACATTCAAACAAGACTAAACTCAGAAGAAGTCATTCTAATTTATAAATTAGTATTATCTAGTTGGAAATATACTTTTGGACGTTTTCAGCTTTTGTCCCTTTTTCCAATAAGGCTGTGAGCTTCTGTCTGTGAGCTTCTGTCTGTGAGCCTTTGTCATGGAGTTTTTTGTGAACCCTGAACTTTAGTGGACTGAGGGAGATAAACAAAGGCTATAACTTGATTTTGGTGACACCACAAGCATTATTTTCATTGAAAAGCATACTCAGTTTTCAGTCTAATTCACTGTAACAAAAAGTCTGTCACACCATCATCCTCTTCTGTGCAGTGGCTTCAAGCTAGCATTGAACATTCAGACAACATCCCCAGCCAGGAGCTCAGTGACCTCTGAGCCAAACTGCAAGACAGACTAGAAGCTCACCCTAAATACAACGATGCACCATAAGTGTTTGTATGCTGGACCATGCTCTGAGAGAAAGCCACCACCACATGGCCCAGAAGTAGCAAAGCATTATATGTCTTAATGTTTTTGTTTTCTTTTTTTCTTTTTATTTATATATATATATATATATATAATATAAAAAAATAAATAAATAATATGGATTATATGATGTGTGTATGTGCATATTGCTTTGTAAATAAAAAAAGAAAAAAGAAATTCAAACTTGTGCCTCACAATTTGTTTCTCTTAATTGAATTCCTTTTAGTTGAGGTTATTAGAATGGCATGAATATAACATAACATACAAGGTATATCACAGAAATAATAATTAAAAATAATTTTTATTACTGGGTTATTATTTATTAGGGAGGGGCTTACCCAGGCCTGTCTTTATAAAGACCAATGAGGGACAGATCTAACAGCCAATCACATGTGAGTGCTAAATTGTGATGGCATTTTTTTCATCCAATGACAGAGAAGCCACGTGGGTCTGTTACCGCTGCTTCGGCTTGCAGCGCTGCTATTCATATGTAAAGTAGTCAACGCCTGCCGGCCGCCCCCGTACCTTTACCCCCCGCTGCTTCTGGTGGTACGTAAAGGACCATATCCGTCTCAGGCGAACGAAAATGCGCATCCCCGTATGCT